>NC_057814.1:284679026-284700753 GCF_018294505.1 Triticum aestivum | reverse complement strand
CCTGCTCCACCGCCGCCGACGACCCACCGCACCCTAGCTCCCCTGCTCCACCGTCGCCAACGACCCACCGCACCCTCCCCGGCCCGCTCCACCGTCACAAATGAATGCAACTAAAATTGCAAAAAAACAAATTTGATTATATTTTTAAATAACAAATTTGATGATATTTTCAAATAATAAATTTGATGATATTTTTAAATAATAAATTATTACTGTTTCATATTCATATTCAATTTCTAAAAAATTATTAGATGCAACAAAAAATAATAAAAAAATTACTTATGGCGCACCTCTGGCTGGTGCGCCATTGCTACGTAATTTTTTTTTTACTAATGGCGCACGCGTCGTGGGTGCGCCATTGCTATGTAAAAAAAACATTCTAATGGCGCACCGCTTCCGGGTGCGCCATTAGTAAGTTTCCCCCCTTAGCTAATTCCTCCCTCTCCCTCGCCAGTCCACCCGCGCGCTCACCGGCCTGACCCACGACGTCGCCGCCCCGACCCCCGTCGCCCTGACCCCCGCCGCCCCCGCGCTCCCCCACCACTGCAGCTCCCCCGTGCCGCTGCCCCCGCGTCTACCCGCCGCCCCACCTCGTCTTCCACGCGCCAAATCAAGCGGCGGCCAGGTAAATCCCTCCTGACCCGCCGGCGTCCACCTCGACCTCCCTCCTCCCCTCCATTCCCTCCTGACTCCTCCACCTTCCCTTCTCTCTGCAGGATCAGACGAACTCCATCATCGAGCAGAACCGGGGCGAGCTCCAGCCCTACCCACCTGCGTCCAGCGCAGGTATGCTCATCCCCTTCCCGCCCCTCCGGCTGCCGGCGTCCGCCCTCCCTCTCCCCTGTCCCCCATCTCTGATTGGCAGTGGTTATGTTGATGAATATAAGTGGTGGTTATTTCAGTGTTTATTTCAGTGAATATAAGTGGTTATGTTGCAAAATCTTCTACTTTGTAATAAAGCTCAAGTGTTTCCAACACATATTTTATATGAGGTTGCATCTGTGTCAACTGTCAAGTTCAGCTAGAGACAATGGAGTAGACAGAACACAGACATATAGTCAAGCCTCTTGAGAGGCTGGAATGATATCAGTGGCAATTAATTTGGCTTTACTGAAAACCTTACTGAAACTAAATTCAGTTAGCTGGGTCATCTTCCACTTGAGAGGCTGGAATGGTATCAGTGGCAATTATTTCCTATGATATGATGCAGCAGTAGTAGTAGTAGTATATTGTGCTTAGGGCATGAATCATATGCAGCAGTAGTAGTAGTATTTTGTGATGTGGCAGAATATCTTGTTTCAAATATAGCCTATGCATGTCTTGTTTTCTGGTTATGGATATTGTATAGTACTGCATATCTTGTTTTTTTGTAATATAATGCTTACCAAAGGCACATAAACTGCCAAAACTGAAAGAAATTGGAGTGTTGAAGATATGCTAGTAGAGGACCATATGGTCTGTGGCCTTTTCATCCATATGAAAGTAGAGGCACATTGTGGTGCTAGTTTGCTGGGTTTTGTCTCCGACCATCATGTCGTGATGATTTTGCAGGTACCCCGAGAGGCCCTTGAGTTTGCCGGAATGTCGATTAACTTCCGTTCCGGCAAATTCGGGTACTCCATATGTCCTATTTTCAGCAAAGGTCATGCTGAAATTTTCCGTGAATTTTAGCATGACTTTGCTAAAAATAGGACATATGGGGCACTTCCGACTAATGCATGGGCCGGGGTATCTTAGTACTTAATTAAGTAGGATCAACTGCCTCTTGTGTTATACATATAGAAGTGTGATATCTACTCATAGTTATTACTAATGTCAGTTGCTCGTCATCGATAAACCCTAATCTGGTAGGATGACCTACTAAAAAAGCCCATACCACATATTCTATTTGGATGGGCGTGTTTTGACCACACTGTGGATTATCTTATTGGACCCAACAGAGATGATGTAGTTTTGAATTATGAACATAGGAAATGTCGTCATCGGACGACGAAAGTCTCTCGGGGGAGTGCGACTGGTGCCACGACGGTCGAGGTCTGTGCGACAGGCCTCACCTGGACGATGATCGGCGCTTCAACATTAAGCTCGAGGAGACCTTCGAAGTTGAAACGGTACGCAACGACGACAAGTGTTTTTTTCATAATTAAGCATGACTTCAACTATTCCAACATGTAATTTCATCTTTTACAATTCGAGTATAGTTTATCCCATGCCATGCAAGACGCCATGTCTTGGAGAGGATGGATTTTGAAGATCATGAAAATTTTGAAATGAAGAAAATTCACCTAAGGACACATCATGATGTGGATTTTGAAGTAAATCTGTATAATGCTGAGAGCGTAACCCATTTTGGTTGCAAAAATTGGGAAGCATTTTGCAGGATGTATGGTTTTGATGAGGGTATGCTTGTCACCATGGATCTTGGTGATCCTGGCATCGACCAAGACAATATGGACATTTGGGTCCTTGTTGATACGCCTCCAGTTCTACCGCTATGTGAGTTTGTCAAACATAGTTAAATATTAACTAATCTATATTGTTTATTTCAAAATAGTTGACAACTTATTTCCATTGACAGCTTATTTTGATTGTTCAAAAAATGTGCGGAAAATGGTAGACAAAACCCACTACACCGATGGCTCCGAGTTAACTTATCAGGAGAAAAATCATCTGGTCGGATTTTGTACTGATCTTGAGAATTACAATATCTACAATCAAACTCCTCAACATTATGGTCAATACGTGCCACTAGTGCACGTGTTGAACTACGGTAACTACCATGGAGATACCCTGGTAAGATTTTTTACTATTACGGCATCCGTGCATCTTTTGCATACTTCTAAAACTAGTACATCATTGCTAACTATGAAGTTATTACTATGTTTTTCAACAGAGAATCCCAGAGGATTGTGTGCCTCATTTGATGTATTAGAATGGCAGCCTTCAAGTTTTGAACTTATATCCAGGTCATCCTACGAATCTCAACTGTCCATACCGGATTTCTAGAAGAACTGGAGACATGCTAATCAGAGAATGGAAAAAATGTATGGACAGTCGTAAGGAGGTTCTTGGAAGCAACAGGAAGCGCCACGCAAGAATTGGAGACAGGATGATCTCCATTCTCCATAATGGAGAGTCAGGGTCTATATTGTTTTATGCTATTTTACCTTAAATAGGGTATTTTAGGTCCTTAATAACGAGTAGAAGTTGTATGATGATGATTAGTAGGACTTGTTAGGATTAGTATTACTTTCGACAAACTCGCTACTCGCGGTCTCGAGACTTGTAATGTTCTATCTTTGTTCGGTCTTTTGAATTCAGAGACTTATATGATGAATTGTATTCGGAGATTAATCTTCTATTGTATTCGATGAATCTGCTGTTGCTGTGTGGTGCTGTTTATATTCTGTCCAATAATATATTTGTAATCTGTGCAAATATTAGAAAAGAAAAAAATCCCTAATATACATACTAATGGCGCATCGCCCAAATGTGCGCCATTAGTATGCCAAAGGATACTAATGGCGCATCACCCAGCAGTGCGCCATTAGTATGGCAAAGCACATGCCCACTGGGAGGCATACTAATGGCGCACCGTGGCCTATACTAATGGCGCACTGCCTGGTGCGCCATTAGTATACCAGATACTAATGGCGCACCAGTGTTGCGCCATTAGTAAAAAATACTAGTGGCGTGGTGCTAGTGGCGCACCAGTAGTGTGCCATTAGTAGGCAAAACTGGTGCGCCACTAGTAAGCCTTTTTCTAGTAGTGATTAAGAACTCAAATCCACCGTGCGCTGGCCCACGGTGGGCGCCAACTGTCGTGGAATTGTCACGACAGATGTCCTCGTGCAAGGACTTAGTCGTGGAGCCATCGCAACTAGGAAGCTTAAAGGGGTTAAACGGGACAAAGGACACGAGGATTATACTGGTTCGGCCCCTTCGGTGAAGGTAAAAGCCTACTCCAGTTGAGGTGGAATTACTTAGGGTTCCGATGACCAGGGAGCTAAACCACTATGCCTGGCTATCGATCTAATCTTACTTGCCCTGAACCGCCGCTGGGTCGTCCCTTTATATAGAGAGGTTACTGCCCAGCGGCTCTCAGAGTCCCGGCCGGCTTATAAACAGTGTCCGGCTCGGACTCTTAACTATTCTTGCCTTACACTACAAGTCATGCCTTAACGGCGGTTTATCACTACGGGCCTTAAGCCGCCTCTAGGCCTTAGGCCCATTACTGAACCGCCATCCTCAAGCTTGATATTGGGCTTCATGTGATGATCGTCATAAAATAACCCGGCCCCTCCTGGGCGGGTGACTCCAGTAGTTATATCCCCAACACAGTACATGACCAAGTTATAATCTGGAGACTATCAGCCCAGTCTGGTTTTGACTCATAGTCACCAGTATGGAATAAGCCGGTGTTTATCACAACCCGGAACGGATTTTACTCCGGATTAAGGTTATTACCTTCATTACAAGGTTGGTCAGCCAACACTATTCCTAAAGGTCGCAGGTATCATATATTTCCATACTTGGTTATCTTTTACAACCTTGGTTATAAAGCTTGGTCATATATATAGTTGGGTATCATGACCCGCCTGGTGGTAAACCGCCAGGGCACTTTATGTTTTTTATTTGCAGGAACAACTGGAATAAATAGCTATGGATTATGAACATCATATCTCAAGCATGGCGGATTAACACGCATCAGTTGCAGATAAATATGCACGAAGGCATAACAGACCAAGTGTTTTAACTAGCCTATTACAAGGTGTTTCAGTGCCCAAAGGAATAATTGTTTCTCAATAAACATTGCAGTATGGAAGATTAAACCGGCCCCCGGGTTATGATCACTGAGCAGCTTGACCTGACGGCTGCGGGTCATCTTGCACCGGTTCTTCTTCTTCGTCCCTACCCAGCGGCTGGAAGTCAACAGTTCTCCAGTCGATCCCAGTTAAAGATTGGAACACAGCTTCGTCGCTTATAAGGGTGGAAGGTTCAATATCAGGGGCATAAGTGTGCTTACGGATTGGAGGGATCGGGTTTTGAGTCTCAGGAGCTGGTGCAGCAACCCGCTTGTTATTGATATCATAACTCGCCTGATAATGTGAAAGATCAGCCTCTTCAGCAAGTTGACAAGCCAGTGGACGTACTTCCCGGTTTATGGCAAGGAGATCTTCAGTGCAAAATTCTGATCCGTCTTCTTTCAAGCTTGGGTAGCCTTTAGCCACGTCCGTCGGGTCAAGATCAGGCACCCGTGATTTTGGCCGGGTTAGCGCGGTCAGAGCGCCAACCCTTGCAGCAGACCTCTTCAGCTCTTCTACCTGGGCAGGCAACATAGATAGCCTGTCTAAGGTATCTTTGATTAACGTCGGGGGCGGCTTATTGTGAGAAGCAGTGCAGATAATTCGTTGAGCGCCGGTATACAGTTGTTCTATCAGCGTATAGGCAGCCTTCAGCTTCTTCTGAACATCAGAGCCCAGATGACTAATGCGAGTTCCTGCATCATTGCAAACATCAGTAAACCGGCAACGCATGGGAAGATATGTTGACAGTATTAAAGACAAGATGCTTACCAAACACAGCAGCGGTCATAGCATGCACTTGCCGCATTACACCAGTCAGCTCGTCAACCACCGGTTTAAGAGCGGCTTCTGCGTTTTCAGCCCTTTTCATCAAAGCGGCTTTTTCAGTCTCCCAATCCGCCTGCTCTTTGTTGAAACCTTCTTTCAGTTTCTCCATAGCGCCTAGAGCGCGGGTCAACTCTTCCTTCACTTTGGAGGCTTCAACTTGCTGGGTTTTGATGTTGTCTTGCAGATCAGCGGTTTGGCGTTCCTTCTTGCTCAGCTCCGCCTGTAAAGAGACAGATACACAATGAGTTGATAGTACATATTTGAAGTACCAAGCACATAACAAGTTATGCCCTTAGTACTTGGGGGCTAATGCATATTTGCTTTTACTCAGAAATTTTTACAAGTCCCAAGCACAATACAAGTATTAAGCTTGGCACTTGGGGGCTAATGTGTGTTTGCTCAAAAAGCTGTTGATATGGGAATTCTTCTACAGACCCGGTTCATCTTTATAAAGTTAAACCGGCCCTTGGGGACTATACCGGCGAAAGGGCACTATGGCAAATTTTAAGGAACCGGTTCATCTTAACAAGGTAATCTGGTTCCTGGAGGCTAAATAGGCAAAGTTAAGTTATGACAAAAGTCCTGTTTTATATTGGTATCATAAACCGTCACTTGGGAGCTACTACGAGTCGATGAACTGCAATTGGACAAAGGAGAAAAATAGTAGTTACCTCATATCGCTCCTTCATCAAGTTTACCAAACTAGCTTCATAGTCACGGCTGGTATACAGATGGTTCAAGAAGCCAGAGTGAATATCTTGAACATTGAGGTGGGCGAAGCTTGATAAATCGGCATTCCATTTGCCTTTGCCGATAGCAGAGAGATCATCCTTGGCAGTATGCTTTGACAAAGCTACAGGGTTGCCTGGAGTGGAGTGGCCAGTGCCAGTAATCATAACGTCATCATCTTGTTCATCAGCAGCTCTTGCCGGAGTTGGCGGTTTATCAGTGTCCTTCGCTGGACTGACCGGATTGTCACCAGTTCGGACAGGGCTGGTTGGCCGGTCTGCATGACTTGTAGTATCAACTTGCACTTGTTCAGCAAGGAAATCATGGTCTTGAAGCGGCGGATCGTGAAGCATGGCATCAGCATCGGTTTCTTCCAGATCTGGAGTTGTTTTCGGTTCAACAGCTACATTATCATCAGCCGGTTTGTTCGACCGAGCTTTCTTGCTGGGTCTTGGCTTGGCACTGCGAAAAGATAAGACATAAGGATCAGTACAGTATGAAAAGATAACATATTAAAAAAAAGACATGTGCATAACTCACCCAGGAACTGTTTTGAGGGGTGGAAGCTGTGTGGCCGAAGACTCGCCAGAGGATGAGTGAGAAGTACCCTGATAATTTGAATCAGACGGGTTAAGAGGCTGGCGAAAACAACCTGCTTTTGGGCATGAAGTATCAATGGGATAAGAGACCTCTGATCGGCGTTTCCGAACCGGACTGTTCGGTAAACTGGCGGAGGTAACTACCTGGTTGCTGTGCCGGGTTGTACGGCGAGCTTCGTGCTGCTACGTCTTCAAAAGAAAGTTTGGGTCCAAATAAGCAAGAGGGTGAGAAAATTTTACTTTTCGGTTTGCTTGACGGATTTTTGATGTTGGCAGAGGATCTGAATAGGAGGAAAGAATAGTTACCTCTACGTCCTCAGCGCGACTGCCTTCAGCGTCGTCCTGATAATAATCATTGTCAATGAGATGTATGAAAAATGAACCAAGAGAGTCAAGTTCTACCTCTCATTCCGGATTACGCACATTGTCATCAGCTAGTAGATCGGAGGATGCAGTGGTCCTTCTCTTGGCAGGTTTCTTAACAACCTTGGTCTTTGGACGAACTGGCTTGACCGGTTTGTCTTGCGGTTTTGCCGGTTTATCTTGTGTTGGTTTCTTGTTCCAGAACGGATCATCACCATTTTTAGAAAATAATCACACTCTCAGAGAATATTTGGACAGAAGCAAATTCAGATACAAAGGATGGTATGATTCTTACAGCTGGTGGTTTGTTGAAGGTGCAGAAAGGGAGTAGTCCAATTTGGGCACAGACGGCCTCCGGTTCGTTCAGTATTCTCTTTACAGCCTCGGTGACTTCTTCGTCTGTAAGCTGAATATCAGTGTGCCGCTGAGCATCCTTCAGACTACCCGTGTACTCACACATCAAACTGGGGCACCGGCTTAAGGGCAGGATGCTCCAGCTTATCCAGCAACGAGCAAGATCAACTCCTGTCAAACTGTTTGCCATGAAGGCTCTATGCTTTGATAGTTGGGGAGCATAGTTGGCCCGTTCTCTTGCTGTCAACCTCTTAGGAAACGGGTGTGTGTTGCTCAGGCGTTCAGGGCGGTAACCCGGCAGGGGGTTTTCATCAGATGGAGAGGTATCCATGCAGTAAAACCAAGTTTGGTTCCACTCTTTGGGGTGACTGTGGAGTTTGGGATGGGGGAAGGTGACTTCTTTCCTCTTCTGAACCGCCATTCCGCCCAGTTCCGTATTGGGTCCATCTGAGAACTCGGTGCGACGGTTTAAGTGAAAGAAATCCCTAAACAGTTCGACTGTAGGTTCCTCTTGCAGATAAGCTTCACAGAATACTTGGAAATGGCAGATGTTGGTAACAGAGTTGGGACCGATGTCTTGAGGGCGCAACTGAAAATTGGCTAGCACATCTCGGAATTTTTTTTGAACCGGGAGGGCTAAAACCTCGTCCAAGATGATCAGCAAACACGACTACTTCTCCATCCTTGGGTGTAGGAGGATTTTCCGGGCCAGGGACCCTCCAGTGGATGACATCTTTCTTAGCTAAGGTGCCCGTTTTAACAAGGTTGTTTAATTGCTCCTCGGTTACTCGAGAGGGAGCCCAATTGCACTCATAAACTTGTTTAGCCATGACAAGGAAAATCTGAAACATGAGTATTACCGGTTTAAGATTTACAGTGGACAACTATACAGCAGTATGAGGATACTAGCATATTGGTAAACCAGAGTTTGGCAATGGAACGGTGTAATGCATTGGCGGTTCAACAGGGGACTAATGGTATCTACCGGGTCATCATTTTTTCTGTGAGGTTAAACCGGCCAATCTGGTATTCAAAGGGTGTAAGAGAAGGAAGAAACAAGTTTCACATCTTGCTATGGTAATTTCAGATCTACTGCGTGTAGGAAAAACAAAATATATTCTGACCTAAATTCCAGTGTACTGAAGGTTCACCAAGATGAGATGAGTTGGATATCAAACAGGTGCTGAAACTTCTAAAGCGCGAGATCTATGTGGTTTAAACTACTACCGCACGAGACCTATGTGGTTTTTGGATCTAATCCATGGATATAAATAAGGGAAAAGAAGGGCGGTGACGAACACCGATGAACGACAGAAACCCTAAGTGCAGATCTATGGTAAGAGAAAGGGGAGACTTACGGATGCTGTTGAGCAGTGGCGGTGCGCGGAGGAGCTCTGGTACGTTCAGGTCGATGAAGTGGCCAAGGTTGGTGCAGCAGTCGAAGGTTGACGGCGGCGGCTGAGGTCGAAGGTTCGGGCATCGCGAGGATGAAGATGAAGCGAAGAGGCACGAGGGGGAAACTGGAAAGACCCCCTGGCCCTATTTATAAGGAGATAAAACGACATATGCGAAAATCGAGGAGCCGGATTTTTGGATATAAGGTGATGCTGTCGCCTCGATTGTCGGAGGCTCGTTAATGAGATATGACGTCACGGTGGTTTACCAAGATCCTAGAAGATGATGTCATGGCGGTTTACAAGACTGTGTGAAGATGTTGAAGAAGAAATTTTCTCAAGTATTGAGGATTGACATGAACCAGTTCAAATCAATCTGGGGCCTAATGTTGGGGATATTAACATTGGGCGTAAACCGGCCAGGAGAGGCTGGGTTAACTTCATAAGTAGTTCATATGTATCTGAAGCCCATGAAGACAGACGGTGACGCTTCATGAAGGCCGAGGGCCCAAAGCTGGTTTAAGGCATGTAGACACAAACCGGTATTGAGATGTAAACTTGTGTTGTAAGATATGCGTAGCAGAGACCGAGCCAGACACGATTATGAGCCGGCCTCGGAGTCTGTAAACCGACGGGCGTCAACCCATGTATATAAGGGGACGACCCGACGGCGGTTCAGGGACAACGGAGAACAACTCGAGACTCAGGCAAAGTGTATTCGCTCCCTGGTCATCGAAACCCCATCAATTCCATCACAACTAGACGTAGGCTTTTACCTTCATCGAAGGGGCCGAACTAGTATAAAACTCTCTTGCGTCCCTTGTCCGCTTTAACCCCTTCAAGCTAACCCATAGCGATGGCTCCACGACTAAGTCCTTTCTCTAGGACATCTGCCGTGACAAAACCACGACAACACCAAAATAAATTCCAACCATACAACAAAAGGCCTGTTGGCATAAAGTTTACAGTCCTTGTAGATAAAAGCACCATCAGATGTATAGAAGCACAGATCATTTGACGTGAGTGCTAATGTTCCAGGCTGTAGAATCTAATGGAGTAGCATGATCTTCCCCTTTTTCCGCCATTGCTCTTGAACAACGAAGCAAATGTATGATAGTATGGTTTCAAAACCATTCATATCTTGACCACATTTGTCAACCACTATTCTTGTTTCCGAAACGACGTCCATTAGGGATTGGACTTGTGTCTGGAGCACAGATATATCACTCTGACTAGCTGGAAGATTTTGTTCAGTAGGCGATTTGGACGAGGTTACCTTGACAACCAACCCAGAATTATGCAGGAAGGTGCTTTTTGCACTGTTAATGGAGAGATATTGACGCACTGCTGCAAGTGGTGACATTGTGCCTGTGGTAGCCTCGTCACCTTCAGGTGGTTGTGGCTGTTCAATCATTTGTTCCATAGCTTGCTGAAAGTTTGAACTTGTAGATTAGTGTACCAGATAAGTTACTAATGAGACAAAAACAAATAAAGTAGGTTTCATGTTTATACATAACTTATTTTGGTGAACTACTATAATACATTAGCATGTATTGTAGTGCCAACTACATAATAAAATCACTTTCGGAACATATGTCCATGCGTCATGCCTACTGTATTGTCTATTTCCTCACATTCATTGACATCTAAGGATAAAGAGACATGGTTTAAAGTAGGATGAACATAGTATGACATCATTCATATCATGGGTAAACAGATATAAAATAAACATGCTATTGTATCATTGTGTGCGCACGTGAACATCATAACTAGATTACAGATCAAGACCAAAACAATATCCTTCATCTCTTTTAAACCATGTAAGGTGAAATGATACGTTAAGACAACTGTGTATAAAAGTGAACAGAGTAACTGACATTGGCTGCAAACCAAGCGGTTAAATGAACACATCACAGTACCAATCAGTTCAAAGGCGGGAGGAGTAAGGACTTACAACAGTGGCTTGAACTGGTGTGCTCATGCCCTTCACCTTGCTGGTGTGGCAATCCTTGAGGATATGCAATGCATTTGGTTCAGGTTCTTCTTGGTCGGCACGGACTTTCCTCTGTATTTGGAACAAGTCAATATAGATACGATAATATGGTAGAGAAAAAAAGAAGGAACTAGCAGCTATTTACAAGAGCCTCGTAGTGTGCAATATAGCTACGAGATCCTGTTGTCTGTTGGAATTTCACTTTAGAATAGTTGCTCTTGTTATTCAAACAGTTAGCCTAGAAGAAGATACACTTGTAAGGCACATAGATAAATACAAGTTCAATATGTGGTCTGATCAAATACATATACCCTACCTGATACTTTGTATCAGACCAGTGTTTAACAAGGGCTGTCCAGTCTTCATGTGTAATATATTCCACTGGAGATGTTTGGGCAATTTCATAGTTAGCCTTGCCTTCAAAGTGAGCTTTTCTAAGGTGGTACCGATACTATCACAAAGCATACTGAAAAACATGAGTGCATGCTTGTTTAGTTGCATCATCTTTCAGATCCAACTTGAACCTCATCGGTTGAAAAAAATGTGAGTCTTATTAGGAGGAAGCTAGAAAGTATGGGACAGAGCAAGACAATATTATAAATTGCGATGAATAACATTACTTACGGATAAATGGTCAAGGAAGAGGTTAAACTGGGTATTGTCTTTCTCATTCCTATACTGGATCCATGTTGGGAGCATACGTGCATGACCCGGCAACGGCTGCCTCTGATACTAACTTGGCTGACTCTATGGCATCACGTGGCCTTTTTAAACCTGCCTCAAAATGGATCTCCATTCTTCCTCCTTTAGATTTTGTTAATCTATCAAGCATTATCCCTTATGTCTGTTTCCAATTGCGCCATGGTGCTAATTCAACAACGAATATGGAAAGTGTTAGTGCACATCAAACTGTGAGAGTACATATAAAGGAGCATGCAACTGCAACTTGACTCGGTCAGTTACCGTCTTGGTGTTGATGCTCATGAGGTTCATCTGATCTTGCCAATTCCTGTTCTGTCAGCAGTGCTTCAGAAGTAGTGTTAAGTGTGAAGGCAGCTAGGGAACTGGCCAATTCTGGAGCAAACGAACGAGTAACTCGTTGAGATGCTGGTACAGTTGAAGTGGATGCTGCAGCTGGTGGAGCAGGTGATACTGTGTTTGTAGATTTAGCTGGTGGACTTGGACCTTCTACTCCACTATAAGTACCAGCTGAATCTCGAGGGCAGATCCTTTTCCGTTTCACCCAACGAGTAACACCATTCCCTACTATATTCTTTTCCTTGCTCTTTTTTGACTTTGCCATGTCAAGCTGTACCCACAACAAAAAAGAATAAAATCGCTCTTTAGAACTCATTGATGCATGATACAGGGAAGAAATACTTTGATGTAAGACAACCGTATGAGGATGGAATATGTAAGAAAAACAGGACGGCCTGACATATTCATAGCTATGATGTGTAAAATAAGTAGAAGGATTTTCAAGAAAATAGAAGTAATGCAAGCTAGACACCATATGAAAGATGCAACCAATATCACTCTGCCAAGTTAAAAGTGTCTTGTCATAAGTGGCATTTCGAAAAACTAGAAGGAGTACAACATAGAAATCAATGCAAGATGCAACCACTATCAAACTGCCATGTTAAAAGCGTCCAATCATGAGTGACTGGTGCGGGATACACAATAGCAGTACTTTGATGTAAGAACATGGTATTATAGATAGATGCAGTGTATTCTAGGCACAGAAAGGCATGTCATATGCACATGTATAACGTATAAACTCAGCAGGTGCAATTTAATCAAAATAGAAGAAATACAGGCTAGACAACATATACAACATGAAACCAATTATCACGCTGTCAACTTAGAGCAAGCACCTGTGATGGTGGAGTATGGGAGATGAACTCATTATGTAGACTTGGGACTTCAACTGCATTAGCAGTAGCAGTGGCAAATCTAGAGAGTCTCTATTTGCGTTGGTCCGGAGGACCACCAACATCCCCTAACTTACTCTTTTCCTTCCTCTTTTCTGATATTGCCTTATGAAGTCAAAACCACAAGAAGATGAATAAAATTAGCTCTGCATAACTGGTTGATGCATGATACATATGAACACTACTTTGATCTAAGGCAAGCGCATGATAGGAGGATGGAATATATACAAAAAAGACAACATTGCATATTCACACATACGATAGGAGGATGGAATATGTATGAAAAACAGTAAGTAGAAGGCATTTCAACAAAATTAGAAGAAATGAAAGCTAGGCACCATATGAACATGCAACCAATATCACTCTATCAGGTAAAAAGTGTCTCGTCGTAAGTGCCATTTCAAGAAATTAGAAGCAGTACAAGCTAGAAGACAATGCAAGATGCAACGTACATCAGACTCCCAAGTTAAATGTGTCTTATGGGTAAGTGTTTGTTGCAGGTATAAGTTGTAAGCTACGCAGATGCAATTCAACAAAATTAGAAGCAATACAAACTAGACATCATACGAAACACGCAACCACATGTAACAGTTCCAAGTTAGAGCAAGCACCTGTGATGGTGGAGTAGGGGAGATGTGCTCATCATGTACACAGCTACTTTGACTGTCCAACCTTGTGTTTTCTTGCGAATCTTGTTAGGAGGATGGCGGAGTAGAA
The DNA here is from genome assembly GCF_018294505.1 of Triticum aestivum. Lineage (NCBI taxonomy): Eukaryota > Viridiplantae > Streptophyta > Magnoliopsida > Poales > Poaceae > Triticum > Triticum aestivum. The sequence goes on along the minus strand of NC_057814.1, from coordinate 284,687,040 downwards.
TCTGTAGAGACCCTCTGTTTGAGTTGCTCCGAAGGACCACCATCATCCACCTTACTAATTTCCTTCAGCTATATTGATTTTGCATTGTGAAGTCAAACTGGTAAGAAAAAGGAATAAAATTTGCTCTTCGGAACTCATTCATGCATGATACTAACGAACACTACTCGGATGAAAGGCAAACACATGATACGAGGATGGAATATGTACGAAAAACAGGACGGCGTGACATTTCATGCCTATATTGTGGTAACTAAGCAGAAGGCATTTCAACAAATTAGAAGCGCTGCAAGCTAGACACCATATGAAAGATGCAACCAATATCACTCTGCCAAGTTCAAACTATCTGCGTTTCAACAAATTAGAAGCAGTACATGCTAGAAATCATATGCAAGACGCAACCAATATCACAGTGGCGACTTAAAGGTGCCTTATCATAAGTGACTGATGCGGGATATGCAAGAACAGTAGTCTGATGTAAGAACATGGTGTGATCAGATATAGTATGTTCTAGAAACCGGAAGACGTGTCATATTCACAGGCATTATGTGTAAAGTAAGCAGATGCAATTCAACAAAGTTAGAGGCAATACAAGCTAGACATCATACGCAACATGCAAACACATATAATAGTGCCAACTTAGAGCAAACACCTGTGATGGTGGAGTTGTGGAGATGTGCTCATCATCTACACAGCCACGTTGACTGTCTAGCCTTGCATTGTCTTGCAAATCTTGTTGGGAGGATGGCGGAGTAGAATCTATAGAGACCCTCCGTTTCAGTTGCTCGGAAGGACCACCATCATCCAATGCCTTACCAATTTCCTTCCGCTTTATTGATTTTGCATTGTGAGGTCAAACCAACAAGAAAAAGAAAAAAAATTCGTTCTTCAGAACTCATTCATGCATGATACTAACGAACACTACTTTGATGAAAGGCAAAGTCATGATACGAGGATGGAATATGTACGAAAAACTGGACGGGTTGACATATTCATACCAATGATGTGGTAACTAAGCAGAAGGCACTTCAACAAATTAGAAGCACTGCAAGCTAGACACCATATGGAAGGTGCAATCAATATCACTCTGCCAAGTTAAAATTGTCTCGTCATAGGTGGCGTTCATCAAACTAGAAGCACAACATGCTAGAAATCATATTCAAGATGCAAACCAATATCACACCGCCAACTTAAAGGTGTCCCATCATAAGTGACTGATGCATGATACACAAGAAGAGTAGTTTCATGTAAGAACATGGTGTGATAGACAAACATAGTATGTACCAAAAACAGGAAGGCGTGTCATATTCACACGTATCATGTGTAAGCTAAGCAGATGCAGTTTACACTAATTAGAAGCAATACAAGCTAGACACCACAAGCAACATGCAACCAGATATCACACTGCCAAGTTAGAGCAAGCACCTTGGATGGTGGAGTGGGGGAGCGGAGACTTGGAACTTGTAATGCACTAGCAGTTTGAGGATAATCCGTACAGATGCTCCATTTACGTTGCTGTAGAGGACCACCATCATCGCCTTCCTTACTCTTTTCCTTCCTCTTTTTTGATTTTTCCTTGTCAAGTCAAACCCACAAGAAAAAGGAATAAAATTTGCTCTTCAGAACTCATTGATGCATGATACTGACGAACACTACTTTCATGTAAGGCAGCCACATGATAGGAGGATGGAATATGTATGAAAAATAGGACGACATGACATATTGACATGTATGATGTATAAAGTGTAAACTAAGCACAAGGTGTTTGAACTAGTTAGAAGCAATGCAAGCTAGACACCATATGAAAGATGAAACCAATATCACTCTGCCAAATTAAAAGGGTGGCCTCATAAATGTATTTGACCAAATTAGGAGCAATACATGGCAACATGCTAGAAATAATATGCAATATGCAACAGACAAAGGTGTCTCATCGTAAGTGATTGATGCAGGATACAGAAGAGAGGTAGTTTCATGTAAGAACATGGTTAATAGATAGATGTAGTATGTACCAAAAATAGGAAGCCATGTCATATTCATAGGTATAATGTGTAAACTAAGCAGATGCAATTTACCCTAATTAGAAGCATTACAAGCTAGACACCGTATGCAACATGCAACCACATATCACACTACGAAGTTAGAGCAAGCACTTGCGATGGTGGTGTAGGGGAAATGTGGTCTACAAGTACAGAGCTACGTTCAATATCTTCATTTAGGCTTGCTGTTTCTTAAGAGTAGCACGTCTCATACTAACCCATGGGCGTGACTATCTCATCATAAGCGATAGATGCAGGATACACAAGAACAGTAGTTTGATGTAAGAACATGGTGTGATATGCAGATGTAGTATGTAACGAAAACAGGAAGGCGTGTCATAATCACATGTATAATGTGTGAGCTAAGGAGATGCAATTCAACAAATTAGGAGCAGTACAAGCTAGGCACCATATGCAATATGCAACCAGATATCACACTTCCATGTTAGAGCAAGCACCTGGGGTTGTGGAGTAGGGGAGATGAGATTTGGAACTTGCACTGCAGTAGGAGTAGCAGGAGAATCTACAGAGATCATCTGTTTCGGTTGCTCCAGATGACCACCATCATTTCGTGCCTTCGTCCTTTTAGATTTTTCCTTGTCAAGTAAACACACAAGAAAAAGGAATGAAATTCGCACTTCCAAATTCGTTGATGCATGATACTAACGAACACAACTTTTATGTATGGCAACCACATTGTAGGAGGATGGAATATGTATGAAACACGCTAAGCAGAAGGCATTTCAACAAATTGGAAGCAATGAAATCTAGACACCATATGAGAGATCCAACCAAAATCACTCTACCAAGTGAGATGTGTCTGATTATAAGTGTCACTCCAACAAATTAGAGGCAATACATATTTGAAATGATATGCAAGATGCAACCAATATTACACTGTCAACTTGAAGGTGTCTCGTCAAAAGTGATTGATGAGGGATACACAAGAAAAGTAGTTTGATGTAAGAACATGGTTAATAGAAAGACGTAGTATGTACCAAAAACAGGAAGGCATGTCATATTCACAGGTATAATGTGTTAACTAAGCAGATGCAATTTACCCTAATTAGAAGCATTACAAGGTAGACACCATATGCAACATGCAACCACATATTACACTCCCAAGTAAGAGCAAGCACCTGCGATGGTGGTGTAGGGGAATTGCGGTCATCAACTAGAGAGCTACGTTGCCTTATTCATTTAGCCTTGCTGTTTCTTGAGAATCATGTGGGGAGGATGACATTTCACTCTTTAAATGAGTAGCGCATCTCACAGTAACCCATTAGGGTGACTGTCTCATTATAAGTGATTGATGAGGGATACAAAACAGCATTAGTTTGATGTACGAACATGGTTAATAGACATATGTAGTATGTATCAAAAACAGGAAGGCATGTCATTATCAAAGGTATAATGTGTAAAGTAAGCAGATGCAATTTAACCAAATTGGAAGCAATACAAGCTAGACACCATATGCAACATGCACCCACATTTGACAGCGTGAAGTTAAAGCAAGCACCTGGGATGGTTGTGTGTGGCAATTGAGATCATCAACTGCAGAGCTACGTTTACTGTCTCCACCCGCTGACACTACACCCTTTAGAGCGCTGAAACGCTTAGTGCTTATCTTCGAATTACAATGGAGCGACTTCTGTCTTTTCTTTTGTGTATTCATCAACACTGCGTTAGAGTCTGAAATACCCATGCATAAAAAACACTAGTGTGAGTATGGGTGAAGTGTGTGCACAGGTAGTACAGTGTAAAAGTAGCAGATAGCATGTCGGTGAGAAATAAATGACGGGAGACATATGATAGCTCTACAACATGCATGGCACACGAAATTGCTAGATTCTAGGATTTGGAAATATGAGCATAGGGATGGCTGGGAAATGTAGACGCTCCTCCAGCACACCACAAGGTGTGGTCCTACGAAAATAACAGTCGACTGAAAACAAATAGGCCAGTCCATTTTTTCTGCACCGTCCGATGTACAAAGAACGGGTAGATCGCCTTCATCTACCTCCAGCCAGTCAGTGTTGACAATCTTCCTCGAAACGCTAGCGACCATCGGCCCAGTCCCCTGCCTCCGCCCTGCCCTCGACCTCACCGCACCGCCCCCTGGCCATCCCTTCAAGCCCTGCCGATCTCCAGATCGGGCGCAAGTAGCTCCTGCGCCCCACACCCCTATGATAGACACCGATGCGCCGCTTCCCTGGCAAACAGGCGGACTAGGTGCTCCGCGCGCCTAAGCGGGTGCTGCTTCTTTTAATTGCGATTCAACTGACCCTGAATTGAAATCAAGGCGGGCTACTGACCTCTAGCCAAGGTGAAATAGTAAATGGGAGGAAACCTTCTGCATTTAGTATCACGAAGAAGATGCAGTAAGAAGCGCTCAACTAGTTTCTTTCGTGGGATGAATATAGTGTGAGCAGAGACGTAAGATTTGCACGAATAAGGGAAGAGGAGTACCTCTTTCTGCTGGCAGTGCTGTGTCCTCCTTCTGTTTTTCAATGATCTTCTTGTGGTTCGCTGGAAACGAGAAGTTGTGGAAGACGGTGGAGCCTTGGACGAACCCATGGCCAAGTTGTTGAGTGTGGTGCGGTGGCCGTCTGTCAGCGGCGGGGAACTAGATCCGAGGCAGCGAACGACGGCGTAGCGGGAACAACTCCGGTGCGGTGGACGGTTGCGACAGTGGAGCGGCAGCGGTGAGGCGTAGGACGGCATGGTCGAAGTGGTTCTGGTACGGCGCACGTCAGCGTCGGCGTCGTGGAGGCAGCTTTGCCTCGGCTTCAGCTGCTAAGTCCTTGAGGGCGTTGCAGTTATGGTTGCGTTGGACGACGACGTCGGGGTACCGGCTCCGGCGGGATGGAGGAGGGCGACGGTGGATTGGGCACGATGGGGTGGAGGACGGAGGAGGCTGGGGTTTCGCGGCTGGTGCTGAGGGTGTTTTGGCGCCAACGGAGTATGAATGGGGAAACGGAGGGCGGGGAACTAAGGGGAACAATGTTTCGGTTTGGGATGCGCTTGTTTGAAATTTGGGGAAAGTTACAAACTTTGCCCCATCTAAAATTTCGGACATATTGCGGGTTGGGGGTAGGACAGTAATATCATGTGTCCCAAATGGTGGGCGGGATAGATTTTGGCCGAGCGCATGGGTGTTTAGGCGCCCACGGCATATGAATGCTTCTCGGAGGCGGTTGAGACAGGCGTCTTGGTGAAGTTACAAACCTACCCCAGTTTAGACCTTTGGACATCGGGCCGATAGGCTACATGTGCCAGAGTCAGGACAGTAATTTCCTACCACCAAACATTAGTCTCGCGCGGTTTCGGGTGACCAGAGGCTTATCTGGTGCTTCGTTCAATATTTGGGAGCAGAAGCATTAACATTTTCGGTTCTCTTGAATTGAACTTTCAGGATTTGTCAAACTTCACAAATCTTGACTCTTGAAAATCCTAAAACTACGATTATTTTGGAGTGGAAGGGGGTACATTTGAATATACATTGTACACGAGTATATATTAAAAAATATGCAACTTACCTCAGTTCATGCATGGTTCCAGATATAATCTCCTTGGTTGCAAAAAATAGTTAGACATGCGTATGAATATATAGCATGTTCAAATGCACAACAAAGATTGATGCCCCCTTTTAGATCTGATTTAGAAATGCCATTATCTCGGATTCAAATGGATGAATGCACTTCCTATGAATTCGAATCTTTGAAACCCCCTTTATGTTGAATTCAACATGTATTCTATTTCGTAGCTAGCAATTTGGAACGTATCCACGTAAGTGACAAATGTATAAAGTGCTTCACACTAAAAACATGGAGTGCACTAATTAATGTATATATATGAATTGCAAAAGCAATGCATTGTCTGTATTTCAAACCGCTCTCACTCTATGGATCGATAATATGAAATAAACACATGGACATGCTAGAATTCAATAGAGTATGGTTGTCTGATAGACCGATTTTCGTTGATACACAAATTGCAAAATTCATGATCTCATCCAAAAATAATAATTTAATGCGTAGAACCGCCTTTTACACATAGATGCACTATGCCTCTATAGCGACCCGACCTCAGATGGTCAAGTCTCTGTGCTTCAGTGTCATCCCTGGATCGGTAATGCTGACACACATAGTACTCGAAGGATTTATAGCAGAGTAGCAATCACACACTTATTACATCGAATGTCTCAAAAATGATAACTTATTACAATAAATATGGCTTAAGGCCATCTAATACGATAACAGCAGAAGGCTTGAAGATAAAGTGAGTCCATCAACTCCAACGGCATAGCTGAGTGCATGACAACGACCTATCGCACCTTTACTCGTCGTCTGAAAAGTCTGCAACATGATACGTTGCAGCCCAAAAACGGGTCAGCACATGGAATATGCTGGCAATGTAACACAGTAGAGCAATGAACAGATGAAAGCTATCACTACATGCATATATGGCTGGCGGATGCTCTATGGTTATATGTTTTTGCGAAAAGCCAATTTTTCCCTACAACAAAGGAATAGATTTTATTTAACTATCATGGTAATTGAAACATCATTGAGAAGGTACCTCCAAATCAATCCCAATTAAAAGTAATTATCAACCCAACATATTAAAATAGAGTGATGAGATACATTTGATAATCCAAGTACTAGATACTCAAGATTGTCCATAACCGGGGACACGGCTAACCACGATTAGATTGTACACTCTGCAGAGGTTTGCACACTTTTCCCCACAAGACTCGATCTCGTCCATTGGATTTCTCGCACTACATGGTGTTTGAGAAACGGATGACAGAGACACAGTCTTTCAGAAGTATTAACTCTAACCCCGGGTAGACAGTACCAACCTACATCCCCTACATCTGCTAGCCTACCACTGGAAGAGGTCATGCAACATACTCAACTATGCTAGAGCCCATAATAGCTTGTGTCTGCACACGGAATTTTCTAGCATGAAATATCTCACGATCCCTTTGAGCCTGGGTGGCGGACTGTAGGATGATCACACGGATACCCCGGGATCTCCTAGGACAACACTGGATTCCCCAGGTGCCCAAACAGGCAATCCACCCAGATGTGTATTGAAGTAGCCACCTTAAGTTGAACCATTAATTAACAATCTCACATTTGTCATGGATTCACTCACCAAACCACGTCTACGAGCATAGCATGGCAATAAGTATAACGTAAAAGTAACTCCCAAGGGTTGGATAATAAAACAGGTAATAGGTTCTACCTCATCAACTACTTCCCAATACCCACAAGTTAATCACATCCTAATCATGCAGTGTTTGAGGATTGGAACTAATGCATAAAAACTGGGTATGAAAGGAGTATGATCAATGTGTTACTTGCCCTGCTGACGATCCGCAAAACCTAGTGACTCGTAGTAGCACGCTTCGCACTCAGGGAATTCTATCGCAAACAAACAATAACATACATAAGCAATCAAGCAAAGATGCACGGGTAAAACTCAAATACCAAGATCTAACCAGAAAGTTCAACTTAAGAACTCCAGTTTGCAAAAAGAATCAAATCAAACGGAGCAACGAAACACAAACTGCGAAAGAAACAAGATCCATTTACTAATCTGGACTAAAGTCAAATTTTACAGTACCAAAATCTAGGCGCTTGAATCGCCTGATTCCGATAAACCAGCGAAAAGATACGCTAAAATGAAAATCGGATCAGAAATCGCGATCGGAAATAATCGCGAAAAATCCGAGAAAAAGAAAATTGATGAACAGGCTAACGAACAAACGTTCGATGTCTGTGACTAACGAGTGAACGGCGTTCGTTTAAACGAATGAACGGACGAATGTCCGCAAAATAAATAAACCGTCGGAAAAACCGATCTATCAAAAAAAACAAAAAAAAACTGGGGTTATCCGTAGAAAACCGACCGGTCAACGGCGAGATCCGGCGCGGCGGCGGCGGCTCCGGCGACGACGGGCAGCGGCG
>NC_057814.1:284632853-284678542 GCF_018294505.1 Triticum aestivum | reverse complement strand
GGTCTCCTGGCCGGGTACGGCCAGAAGTCGGTTCCCCCCTTTTTTTAAATAATTCCCGCGTGTAGAAAAAGAAAGAAAAAGAGTACTAAACGGACTCCAAAAATTCCGAAATAAATTTTTCGCGTCCTCTAAAAATAAGCCAGACAAGGTAAACATTTATTTGGGCCTATAATGCAATTTTGAAAAAGCATATTTTTCTATGCAAATAAAATAGCAATAAAATCCGAATAAAATCAAATATTTGATTTTAATATTTTTCCTCCAATATTTCATTTATTTTGGAGAAGTCATATTATCTCCTCTCATATATTTTAATATGAAATATTTTCAGAGAGAAAAATAATTAAAACAAATGATCCTCGTTTCGATATTTGATAAAATTCAAATATGAAAACGGTGAAATCCCCAACTCTCTCCGTGGGTCCTTGAGTTGCTTAGAGTTTCGAGGACCGCAAATCAAAATGCAATAAAACATGATATGGATGAATGCTCTATGTATAACATTCCAAATTGGAAATTTGGGATGTTACAAACCTACCCCCCTTAAGATGAATATCGCCCTCGAGATTCGGGTTGGCTAGGAAATAGGTGTGGATGGTCTTTGCGAAGATCATCCTCTCGTTCCCAAGTGGCTTCATCCTCGGTATGGTGGCTCCACTGAAATTTACAAAACTTGATAACCTTGCTGCGAGTAACTCGGCTGGCAAACTCAAGAATCTTGACAGGTTTCTCCTCATATGTCAAATCACTGTCCAACTGAATCGCTTCCAGGGGCACTGTATCTCTCAGAGGTATACCGGCCATCTCTGCATGGCACTTCTTCAACTGGGAAACGTGAAACACATCATGTACTCCTGACAGTCCTTCAGGTAACTCCAACTTGTAGGCAACTTCTCACATGCGTTCCAAGACACGGTAAGGTCCTACAAACCTCGGGGCTAACTTTCCCTTAACCCCAAAATGCTTAACTCCTCCAAGAGGTGATACTCATAGATACGCTCTGTCTCCGATTTCATAGACTACCTCCTTGCATTTTGAATCTGCAAAACTCTTCTGTCGGGACTGGGCTACCTTCAGTCTATCTCGAATTAGCTTAACCTTCTCTTCAGATTCCTTAATCAAATCCGGTCCAAACAACTGGCGGTCTCCAACTTCATCCCACATCAACGGTGTTCGAACGGCATCTCCTTCCATACAGGGCTTCGAACGGTGCCATCTTCAAACTGGCCTGGTAGCTATTGTTGTATGAGAACTCCGCGTAGGGTAAATTGTCATCCTAACTAGATCCATAATCCAACGCACAAGCTCTCAACATGTCCTCCAGAATCTGATTGACTCTCTCGGTCTGTCCATCTGTCTGCGGGTGAAAAGCTGTACTGAACTCTATCCTGGTTCCCAAAGTCTGGTGTAACTGATGCCAAAATTTTGAAGTAAATTGTGTTCCTCTATCCGATACGATGGTCCTCGGAACTCCGTGCAGACATACGATCCTGGTCATGTATATCTTGGCCAACTTCGCACTCGGATAAGTGGTTTTCACTGGGATAAACTGGGCTACTTTGGTCAAGCGATCCGCTACTACCCAGCTAGAATCATATCTTGATCAGGTCCTGGGCAATCCGGTGATAGAATCCATGCCAAGGTTATCCCACTTCCATTCGGGTATCGGCATAGGTTGCAGTAATCCTGCTGGCTTCTGATGTTCTGCCTTTACTCTCTGACATACATCACATACGGCTACATACTCGGCAATATCCTTCTTCATTCCGGTCCACCAGAAATGCTCCTTCATATCCAAATACATCTTGGTGTTCCCGGGGTGTATCGAGTATGGCGAGTCGTGAGCCTCTTGAAGTATCAACTTCCTGATCTCCACATTATTGGGCACATAAACGTGGTCCTCAAACCATAGGGTGTCGTGCTCATCCTTACGAAAACCTTTGGCCTTTCCTTTGCTCATTCTCTCTTTTATCTCGGCAATCTCTTTATCATCCTTCTGCGCTTCTCGAATCTTTCCCAACAATGTAGACTGAACTTCCATTGCTACAACAAAACCTCTAGGGACTACCTCCAAACGTAGTTCCCTGAGATCCTCGGCTAACTCCTTTGGTATCCCTCCACTTACGAGGGTGTTTACATAACTCTTTCGGCTCAAAGCGTCTGCTACGACATTGGCCTTTCCTAGATGATAATGCAGCTTCATGTCATAATCCTTTATAAGCTCCAACCATCTCCTCTGCCTGAGGTTCAGCTCCTTCTGTGTGAAAATGTAATTCAAACTCTTATGATCCGTGTACACATCACAACGGTTTCCAATAAGGTAATGTCTCTAAGTCTTGAGCGCATGCACTACGGCTGCTAACTCTAAATCATGGGTAGCATAATTCAACTCATGCAGTCGAAGCTATCGGGGTGCATACGAAACATCTCTTCCATCATGCATAAGTACACCTCCAAGTCCTGAGCCTGAAGCATCACAATATACTTGGAAGTCCTTGCATATATCCGGCAGAATCAGCACTGGGGCTGTAGTCAAACGTTTCTCCCATTCCTGAAAACTTGCCTCACATTCTTCCGTCCATTTGAATTTGGTATCTTTCTTCAATAACTCCATCATGGGTTTCGCAATCTTGGAAAAATTCTCAATGAATCTCCGATAGTATCCCGCGAGTCCAAGGAAACTGAGGATCTCGCTAACTGAGGTGGGTGCCAACCACTCAGTGACTGACTGAACCTTGGTGGGGTCTACTGCTATACCTTCTCCTGATATAACATGTCCAAGGAATCCAACTTCGTTCAACCAGAACTCACATTTGCTGAACTTGGCATACAACTGATGTTCCCTGAGTTTCTCGAGAACTAAACGTAAATGCTCCTTGTGCTCCTCTTCATTCTTCGAGCATACCATTATATCATCAATGAACACCACAACGAACTTATCCAAAAATTCCATGAACACCTTATTCATCATACTCATGAAATAGGCAGGGGCGTTAGTCAGTCCAAATGACATGACCGTATACTCATATAACCTGTACGTTGTGGTGAATGCTGTTTTTGGTATATCCTTCTCTCGAATCTTTAGCTGGTGATATCCTGATCGCAGATCGATCTTGGAAAACACTTTAGCTCCTTGCAGCTGGTCAAACAAATCATTGATCATCGGTAATGGGTATTTGTTTTTGATCATCACCTTATTTAGTGCGCGATAATCAACAACCATCCTTAAGGATCCATCCTTCTTCTCAACCAAGAGCACTGGGGCTCCCCACGGTGATGAACTTCGTCGGATGTAACCTTTCTCCAATAACTCCTTAATCTGCTTCTTGATCTCTTCTAGATCATTTGCGGGCATCCGGTAGGGTCTCTTTGATATTGGCCGAGTGCCTGGCAACAGCTCTATTAAAAATTCAATATCTCGATCTGGTGGCATGCCTGGCAACTCCTCTGGAAATACATCCGGGTAATCCTTCACTACCGGCACTTCCTCCTGAACAACTCCCGTGAGAGAATTTACTTGGGTCCTCCTTGACGCATGCCTGGATACATACTTGATCCTTTTCCCCTCCGGGGTAGTGAGGAGAATTGACTTACTAGCACAATCAATGCTTTCTCCATACTTCGACATCCAATCCATGCCTAATATCACATCCAATCCTTGTGACTCCAAAATTATTAGGTCTGACGGAAAAACATGGCTACCAATGGTTAAGGGTATTCGGTCGCACCATCGGCTGGCCATATACTCTGCTCTAGGTGAACTTACTAAAAGGGGTGTCCTGAGGGCTAGGGTAGGCAACTTAAACTTGTCCACAAATCCCCTTGATATGTATGCGATGCACCAGTATCGAAAAGAACAAGAGCGGTAAAAGACTTAACCAAAAACTTACCGATAACTGCATCAGGCTGCTCCTCAACCTCCTCCACGTTCACGTGGTTCACTTGTCCCCTATTGAAAGGGTTGGGCTTCTTCCCATCGCTTCCATTGCCATTGCCGTTCTTTAATTCCGGACAATCATTGGCGTAGTGCCCAGTCTTCCCGCACTTGAAACAAGTAATGTGACTTTGATCCTTCTTGGCAGGTGTGGATGGGTTAGAACGGTTCTGATTGCTGCCTGCTCCATTCTCGTTTCCATTCTTGGGGCCATTATGGTTGTGAGAACTTCCTCTAGTGTGGTTGTGGCCTCCATGATTATGGACAAGTCCCCCCGAATTCGGGGCAAAACGAGGCTTCTGTTGGGATCCAGAATTGTACTTTCCTTGTCCATACTTCCTCTTGCGGCTCTCAATCTGTTGCTGCTTCCCTTCAATCATAAGAGCCTTGTCTACCAACTCCTGGTAATTGTTGAATGTTGCCACCATCAACTGCATGCTCATCTCATCATTCAGCCCTTCCATAAACTTCTCCTGCTTCGCGGCATCTGTGGCCACATCATCAGGGGCATAATGAGATAGCTTACTAAACTCATCCACGTACTGAGCTACAGTACAGTTTCCCTGGCGTAAGTTGCGGAACTCACGCTTCTTCATGCTCATAGCTCTAGTTGAGACATGGGCTATGCGGAATGCTTGCTGAAACTGGTCCCATGTAACGTTGGCTATGGGAAAAGTGGCTATGTAATTCTCCCACCATGAGGCAGCTGGTCCATCCAACTGATGTGCGGCAAAACGAACCTTCTCTGCATCTGTGCAACCTGCGGTGGTCAACTCCCTTCCAATCCTGCGTAGCCAGTCATTCGCAACTATCAGCTCGGTGCTACTGGAAAACACCGGCGGCTGTAACCTCAGAAAATGGGCTAAGTTGTCAACCGGAGGCGGGTTGTTGTTGTTGTTGTTGTTGTTGTTGTTGTTGTTGTTGTTGTTGTTGTTGTTGTTGTTGTTGTTGTTGGTGTTGTTGTTGCTGTTGCTGCCTTGGTTCTGGACTAATATCTGCATCAAGGCATTCAGCTGCTGGATCAACTGGGTAATCTCCGGTGGGAAGACAAGTCCGGTGTCACGTCTCGGAGGCATCTGATGGGTTTAGAGGGGAGAGATTAGAATAGAAATGAGGTCTAGTGAGAAAACACTACCCATATGCACATGAGACAAACACAAACATATCACACCAATCAATCAAGCAAGGGCATACAAACGGTCTAGAACTATCGTTAAAAGTGCTCGGACTACTACTATATACATGGGGAAATACTACTAATCATATGGTGGTCTACTAGAAATTTTGATCGGTGGAAGACTCCATGATGTCTGCTCTAGCTTCGTCTTCAAAGTCATCATCACTATCGTCGGGGTCAGAGTCGGTGTCATCGATGATGATGTAGTTCTCCGGGCAAGTGGAATCGTCGTCATCTCCTCCTGGCGCGGGGTCTCCCATGAATACTTCGATATTCTTTATCAGGTCCTCGTTCTTCTCTAATAGTGTCGCGATTTCCTCCTCATAATCTTCGCGAGTAGCCTTGAGTTCTTCCTCCAGCTCCGTGATCCTTGTCATCGCCTTCTTCAAATTTATCATGTCCGCACACATCTGGTTCGGCGTCGAATGTGCTGGTTTAACTCCTGGATGAAAGCTGCAATGGACCTGTCCTTCCTGGTGCTGATCATCTCCCATTGCTCATCTCGGTGTCCGCATATCTGGTAGATAATATCATTGAGATCCTTGTGGTAAACTTCGCCGATGTGTCCCATGGAGATGTGGGCTGCCATGCTCTTGCCTAGACTCTAGGTTGGGGCATCAAAGGAAAACTCTATGGGCTCAGTGACTGGCGTGAAAGTCCTTCCTGGAATTTGAACTTGAATCATCCAACGCTCCTCTTCTGGTAAGGCGGCGTTGAAGGTCCCGGTGAAGCTTGGTATTCCTATGTTCAGGTATCTAGTAACTTCCTTCAAGTGTCGTCCAAAAGGTGTATCTTCATCCGGTTGAGCAAACTTGTTCCTTGAATCCACCATCCTAAAGAGTAGAAAGTGGAGAGGAGTCAGAAATGAGTAGAGAAAGTGACCTATGGCTTTTCTTAGTGGTCGTGTCCTACATTCAGCGTGTGCTCTGATACCATCTTGTAGCGACCCGACCTCACATGGTCAAGTCTCTATGCTCCAGTGTCATCCCTGGATCGGTAATGCTGACACACACAGTACTCAAAGGATTTATAGCAGAGTAGCAATCACACACTTATTACATCGAATGTCTCAAAAATGAGAACTTATTACAATAAATATGGCTTAAGGCCATCTAATACGATAACAGCGGAAGGCTTGGAAGATAAAGTGAGTCCATCAACTCCAACGGCATAGCTGAGTGCATGACAACGACCTATGCAGCCCGAAAATGGGCCAGCACATGGAATATGCTGGCAATGTAACACAGTAGAGCAATGAACAGATGAAAGCTATCACTACATGCATATATGGCTGGTGGATGCTCTATGGTTATATGTTTTTGCGAAAAGCCAATTTTTCCCTACAACAAAGGAATATATTTTATTTAACTATCATGGTAGTTGAAACATCATTGAGAAGGTACCTCCAACTCTCTCCGTGGGTCCTTGAGTTGCTTAGAATTTCGAGGATCGCAAATCGAAATGCAATAAAACATGATATGCATGAATGATCTATGTATAACATTCCAAATTGGAAATTTGGGATGTTACAGCCTCGGCCCATTCTCACACACACGCTATATATCTCTCTATCTAACGCATAAGTGCACACACTTTATATACATCGGCATTTCTCCTTCACACATGCTCACAATCTCTCCTGGGGTGTTGGGGTGTCTCACGCACACACTCTCTATATATCTCCCCCTCTCTTTACACTACTGCAGGATGCTGCTAACGCGACACTCCGATCAGAGACCCTTCAACGAAACTGTGTGCGATGCCATAATCGCAAACGGTGGTGTAAAAAAACGTTAAAAAGGTGCAAAACGTTTGCGATGGAGGATGCATCAAACACGGTTCAGATTTTAGTTGCGTGTGCGATGCAGGGCATACAGTTCAACTCAATTAACTGTTTGCGACGAGGAGTAACAAAAGAAACGAGCAGCCAGAGGAAGGTGTGTGCAATGTACAGCATGCGGTTCACTCAGATGAACTGCTTGTGATTAGGCAACACAAAAGAAACGGTCGGCCAGATCAAATGTGAGTGCGATATACGGCATGCGGTTCACTCGGATGAACTGTTTGCGTTGAGACATGAGAACAGAAACGGTTCAAATGAACAAGATGTGTGTGATACGAGGCAAACAGGTCTGTAATCGGAAACGTGTGCGAAGACCGATAACAACACAAACGATTACTGCTAACAAGCCGTGTGTGTTGTGAGCAAACGATTGCTGGTATGCAACTGTGAGTGATTGATGAAAACATCAGCGACGGGTTCCATTGTTTAGTCCATGTGCGATGTGATTTTCTTTGTCCGCACAACATCTATGCTCTGTCTACAGAGCATCAACATATATACTTGAAAAGATAGCATTGCATAACCAAATTAAGCATACAATTACACAGGTGACTACACACATAACATTTGCACACACAAAAGTAAGCAATTACATGCATACTAAAGTAGGAGAAACAAGGATCTAATCATCTACTTATTGTTGCGACGACGCTTGCCATTGCTCTGTTTCCGGCTGGATCCCTGGCCGTTTTGGGGAAGGAGGCACTTCCTCATGTCAACGATCCGCCTGTACATGTCATAGCTCGTGTACGCCTCCTTGGCCGCGTACACGACGTGAGCTTTGTCGAATTTCTCCATCCAGGCCGAGTGCTAGGCACGCTTGTCCTTGTTGCACGAATCCTTCATGTCTCTGTAGTAGGGGTCGATGATGGCCTCAGCGAGGTGAACCAGTGAGTCCTTCTCATGCTCCTTGCTGCCCCAGATCTTGTATTGGCCCTGGATGTCGACAAGATTCTGGCAGGCGATGCCCGAACTCTCGAGCGCCTTTACATCGTTGGTGATGTCCACCGTAGCGAACATGTAGTGGGGGCTGTTGACAAACCTGGCAAAACACTCGCAAGGCCTTGTGGCCAGGCAGTAGTTCTAGACGAGGACGTGGTGGCGCACACACATCTGGGCGACGACGACCTTGGGACGAGACGCAGCACGAGCGCGGGTGTACTCGAGGTCGAACCCGACCACCTTGTACTTCTCCTTGGCAAGCAACAGCTCCATGATGTGGATGGAGTGCTCCACCCAGACCGGGTCGTTGGTGTACACCACCGAGAGGTCCATGAACCATCTCTTGGTGTCCA
This sequence comes from Triticum aestivum, assembly GCF_018294505.1. Taxonomy (NCBI): domain Eukaryota; kingdom Viridiplantae; phylum Streptophyta; class Magnoliopsida; order Poales; family Poaceae; genus Triticum; species Triticum aestivum. The sequence goes on along the minus strand of NC_057814.1, from coordinate 284,670,293 downwards.
CCACGACACGCATGGTTAACTGCTGCTCGTCGTCGGCAGCCACTCGGAGCGCCATTGGAGCCGCGCAGGATACCCTCTAAGAATTTCTTGTGGTGGGTGTGCTTCTTGCAATTGTGGGGCGTGATCGAAAGGTTGAAGAGACACAAGGGTAGGTTAAATGGCCGATGTAATAAATGGGGGTCGGTCGGCCTGTAATCATCACGTCTTGTCACGACGTTCATAGCGGAGGATTCCAGAATCTAGTGCACGCTTGACAACACCGCACCGCACGCGTGGGCTCGAAGAGGCACCAAATGTATCGTCGGTGAGCCTGTTCCCGCGCTACCACGCTGTTTACCATGCAAGCTTCCCGCCCCGCTAGTTTGGCCACGCATCGGCTAGAAGAGGGACAAATCGTGGGCGTTTATTGGCGAAAAGCTTTGTAAAAACGAAGTGTGTGGAATGACTTTGGTCATAAGTTTACCCTTGGGTGATGAGGTCAAAGTTACACAGAAGGGTGATGATTGACACTCGAGTGCGATAATTAATTCTTCGGTCTACAGTGCACATGGTGGAAGAAACCAACTATGTGCAATAATGTCGAAGATCGCAGTCGAGTTAGCTATACAGATCGTGTGCTGTGAGACCAACAAGGTAATCTGATTCGAGAATGGTTAATAAAATCTAAGACCATTGCATATTAAGGTCAAAATAGTGCTAGCAATATACAAGTCTCATACAATGCCATTTCAACGATTGTACCACAAAAGCTCGAAATGTTACAAGGTTCAAATTCTAGAGTTATATGGGTCAAATTCGAAGATTACAAGGTTCAAACTGATATTAGAAATGAAATTCAGCTCATCAGCTGCAAACGCTCGCGCTGATCCGCTGAACATGGATATCAGAGAGGTTCAAACTAATATCACCGCTTCTAAGTCTGGTTTCGAAACCTCACAATTTCTGCAAAGGGGTCAGCCACTGAGAAGTCATGTATGGGGTTGACACAATGACTTCCGATTATTCTGTCATATGAAGTTCCAAAATGAAATTCAGCATTTTTGGAGCCTACTCCATTCTGCCGCAGGTGTCGGCGCTAATCAACAAAACATTCATTTTTGCGAAATAAATGTAGGGCAAACCTCATTTCCTTCAGCACCCTTGCTCTGAGAACAAAGAACCTAGCGAATATAATCTCCGGTATGGTCCCTCGGTAGTTCTTCAAAGTAATTTCTGAGAGATGCAGATCTAGGCATTCGACGTGATTGTTATATTGTATCACATTATCCACCATTGGGCCTAATCTTATCTGCAAAAGAAGAAAACATGTTAGTGCCTACATGCAGTTTTGAACATTACGACAGGCCTATTTGGTTTGCAGGATTTGTAAAATGCACTAATATGCCATCTTCGATCTGACATGATGAACTTGGGCATTTGATTACATTCTAGAAAAATGTAGCCTTCTTCACAAGCAACCAATATGGATCAAGCAAGAGCACTGATTGTAACCATATGGATCAAGCAACCAATATGGGGGGGGACATGTATGTACTGAAATCCTCCAAAAGAACCTTCAGAAATCGTAGTACATTGTCGTTGCTGCCGTCCACACCGCCGCCTCGTACCGGGCCTCCCATGTCTGCGACCGCGTCTTCCATTTCTGTGGCCAAGACTCCCATGGCGGCGACCGCGCCATGCAAGCAGAGATAAAAGCCGGGTGCGCGGAGAGCGACGAGTCGGTGGCCAGCGCCTCCGCGTCCGCCGCCATCATCGAGGAGAAGTAGAACATGGGAGGCCACCGCCTCTTGGGTCCCATGAAGGCCACCGCGGAGGCGACACCGGCGTACACAACAGGTGTCTTGCCAGATCCTTTTGGTGCGAGGACCTTCGTCGAACCCGCATGGGCTCCACGGAAGCGGAGAAGCCCCCTTCCACCTCCATCTTGGGCATCAGCCAATGATGTCAGTTGGGTAGTGGGGAAGCGAGTCGTCCTTTGCGCTGAAGCATATACCTTCGGGCCCCTGGAAGTCCGGTGATCATGCCGCCGGACATGAGGAACACAAATGGATCGGCGGGTGACCATTTAGGCCAGGTATTATTATACATGTGCTGTCGAGAACTAGCACCGCTTAGTTGATTTGAATGTTATGAAATCCATCATGTTTGTATGAAAAATCCGGTATTTTATACGAATTCCATCATTTTTTATATGAAATATCGCCGTGTTTGCATGAATTTCGTCTGGTTGGTTTAGTTGCTGTCAGAATGTGTGCGGCTATGGTTGGATGGCGTAATTTGCGGGTCGCTGGTCGGTCTGCGGCCGACTCGGACAGCGTGGTGGGACAAAAAAAGCACAGCTCGTGCGAGCTCGTCTCCAACGCGCGCGCTGGAGGATGCATGAGCACCTGAGCTATTCCTCGTTCATCGATGGCAAAGGCACCGGTGGACAAAAGGGTCGCCAATATTTTGGCTACCCCGGGCAAGATCCAAACATCCCCTCCCAGCATATTCAAATCCCTCGTTCGCCATGAAATTTTGCCATGTGTTGTTTTCATGGACTAGCAAGGTGCCCGTGCATTGCACGGAACATCAAGATTCATTTTTTACAAAACACCTGTTGTGATTGACCCATGCAGAAGTAATCCCATGTGTAAAAACTAATGATATCTCGATAATTTTATTGGAAAAATGGTATCTCAAGAATTTTATCGGAAAAATGGTATCTCGAGAATCTCATAAAAAATGATATCTCGAGAAAGATGAGAGATAAGGTGAGGAGGAGTGGGCGTGGTGGTGACTGGTGGTCGGACTGGGCGGAGGCATGGGGATGGACGGCGCCGGCAGGCGGCAGCGTCCACCATACTAGATTGTTCCAGAGACTTCCTTTTTTAATTGCTCAGCAATGAGGTTGTGGGAGATGAATGAGGCAAGGCCTTATCTGTAAATGTGGAGAGAGGTGCGGGTATCTTTTGTAAAATTGTCACAGTTTCTATCTATCTGCCAGATATAGATCGGACGGTCTATATTACAAGATGGCAGGCACACCATCATCACCAACTCGGTTTTTTATAAGAGTAGAGAGTAGAGATAGAGATATTTCGTTGTGTGAAAACAAATTTAAATATGAACGAATAATCGGTGCCCGCGGTCTTCTGCCAGGAGCCCGGGACACAGTTGGATGGCCTCATAGTAGTAGTAGTGTAGAGTACTACTAGTACTACTAGATAGTGAGTGTTTACTACTGTATCTACGTACTAATTACAACACATGCATGTGTTAGTAGTATAATGACCACGTATGGATTTGATGGTAAGATTTATGTAAGTTGGATGTCATATTATTGCTCTAACATGTGGTCAAAGTTAGCCTCCAAAATGCATTTTATACCCTATATGGATTGAGGGAGTACTTGCATTGACGAGGTTTCTCTTAATCCTTGCATGCAACGTTTTTATTGAAGCTTGAAATGTGAACATGTGAATGGGAGGGACTACTACAACCCTTCCAAAAGAACTGTAGTACTAATGGTATCGTACTCTCTCCGTTCACCATCTCACATGCTCAGTTTTTTCATTTGATAAGAGGCAAACCATGTGGGGCCTACCTTAGAGGCAAGGCTCTATACACTGGAGATGCTCTGTACTTTTGATGTGTCCGATGAAATCGCAGAACAAGGAGAAGCTTTCTTAGTACGCCGTCTCCCCCCCTGCACGGGCGTGCGCGCAGAGTCGCAGGACGAGGAGAAGCTTTTTCTTACTACGCCTACGCCCGCTCCCTCGCCCACGCGCGCGGTGGCTCGCAGGACGAGGAGAAAATTTTACTACTCCCTCCGTTTACTCCTCGTCCCTACCTTGGTTAGAGAGATTATCATATTGTTTAAAATATGTCTTTTAGTAGTAGGAGTAGTACAATGGTACATAGGAGTAGTACTACACCAATTTCCTTGGAGTCTGTGGTGCAGCAAGCTACCCTAGGCTATGTTACTACTCCCTCCTTTCCGGTTTATTGCTCAATTTCAAAATCTCTCCAACCAAGGTAGACGGTGAGTGGTGGAATTAATTTCATATTTGCACAAGTAATTAGTACACTCGTTTTTCTCAAGAAGTTATGTTTACCGATGCATTAATTACAATGAATGCATGCATGACCACTAAATTTCCATGAACTTCCACATGCATTTGTGAGTTTTCTCTTGACACTGCTTGCATCAGGTGATTTAACATACCTCGAAATCCCAACATGTGATGGTACTACTACTTGTAGAATTGAGACTTATAAAGTGGAAAAACAATTTTTTTAGATGAGCCCTATAAACCGGAAAGGAGGGAGTAGTAAGTAGTACTACCTCCATAGTGGGTACGTACTCCGTAAAATCAGATATTCCCAAAACTAAGTCGCTCAACCTTTATTTGCTTGTTTCCCTTCCTGCATCGATGCCTCGAACAGACTATGCCAAACTCCCCTGCCTGCCGCGCGGGAAAAGACACACCCTCGCCTTTTTTAATCCGGGTTTGTATCGATGGATCGCGCGAAGCAGCAAAAATCAAGCCGTGTCTTGTACTCCTCCGTCGATGCTCGCCTTCATGAATTTTGTACTTCCTCTTGCCGACATGTGGGACATATAGCAACTGGGTCGACGTGTCATGCACCAAATAACAGTGCAGAACAGCAGGGGGACACACCCAGTCGTAGCGCCCCAGTAGTAGTAATGAGCAATGAGACGTCAAATCACAATGCCGCACCTTCCCAGAGGGACGAAGCAACCATTATTTCACACTTTGCTAAATCCGCTTCGCCATCATCTCCTTCAAGAAAACCACGTATTGCTTCTGCCATTGTTCTACCTCAAGAGGGATGCGCATCGCCTTGGTACATCATGACACGTGGGACCACATGACAGGCCATGTTCCCCCGCCCACCGCTCGGTAAAATCACCTCGTTTTTACTACTTCCTCCGTATCGGTTTACAGGGCATGCACGTTGTTCTAGGTTGAGAATTTAACTGGCTATATATGTGATGAACAATATATGTTTAAAAACTACATCCGCTTAAGAATCCAATGATATACTTTTTGTGACATAGTAACTCATATTTAGTTAGTCAAATGGATGACCTAGAACTACATGCACGCCCTATAAACCGAGACGGAGGGAGTAGTATCTTTTTAAATCAATATACTAGTCGGGATTCACCAAGGAGCAAAACCAAGTGGTAGGCTGCTCCTGTCGTGTTGGCGTAGCAACTCAAGCAGGGTCAGTCCTCACACGAAATGGCGACACACTTAACAGGACCCCTTTGGCCGACATGTGGCTCATCCACTGTCTTGTTCCACATGCGATGCACCAAATTACAGTTCGGAGCAGCGGTTGGACTTGGAGGCACCCCGGTCGTAGCACCGTAGTAGTAGTAAATGAGCGATGAGGGGTCAAATCACAAAGCCCCACCTTTCCCACATTAAGCTGGACGGACGAAGCAACTATCATTTCACTCTATGGCGCAAGAGCATAAAGAAAAGAGAAAACCAATGATGCATGCGGCAGCTACCTAGGGCACCCTAGGGTAGGAGCCTCCACTAAAAATCCTTTTTTTGAAAGCGCCTCCACTACAAATCCACTTCTCCCTCATCCTCTTGAAGAAAACCGATGATGCATGCGGCGGTAGGGTTTGTAGGAGTACTACGGCGTGCGGGACGACGTCGTAGTAAACGGGAGAGGGATTGAGTTCGAGTCGACGCCTTAATATGTGTGGGCCACTTGGTTTTATGGGAACAAGACAGCATTTTGGGTTCGGGGACCAGTGGAGATATACGTACAATAAATTGTGGACGTAGGTTCGACCGAAAGGCAATGATGCATGGCCCTGCATTTTGATATACCCACGGTCGCGTGAAATTTGCTACTCTACTCAAAATAATGCACAAAAGTTCCTCCAAAAACATGTATAACTAACGGGAAGTGAATGTATGCTTAAAATGAAAATGTAATACTCCCTCCGTCTAGGTGTATAAGTCATCTCAGGTTTTTTTGCTAGTTAATAACATTGCATGCAATGAATTAACCACTGCATGTCATGTTTGAAAGTCTCAAGCGATTGAAAGCATGCGCGGCCCACATCTCTTATTGGTTGATATGTCACGAAACAAGAAACAAGGAGGGAGTTAATGTACCATGCCTAAGTGTTTTGGGATTATTTGGTTTTCGGAAGATGACTTACACACCTAGACGGAGGGAGTACAAAGAGAAAAAATGAATTGTAGTTAAAAGAATGACATTTCTAACAAAAATGTGAACGTGAACTACATATGTGTGCACATGACCAACACATACATTGTCAATACAAAATCTAATGCAAGAAATAACATATGAGTAACATGCACGAATTGATGATGTGGTGCTTGCATGCTTAGAGTACAAAAACAATGTCATTGATGACTTGCATGCATGACGTGTTCTTGTGCCATAGTTGCATGTCTAGGAAAAAAGCTACTAGTGGGTTGTACTAGCTATTTAGGAATAGAAGATGTATACATGGAAGTTTTAGGGAAAGAGATGCCATGTATCTCAATTCCTATGAGTAGGGATTGGAAAAGAGATGTCATTTGGTTCACATCATAGGAACTTTTCTATTGAATCTAGAGATGACATGTATCTCAATTCCTATGAGGAGGGATTAGAAAAGAGATGTCATTTGGTTCACATCGTAGGAACTTTTCTATTGAATATACGCTAATGTTTATTTTCCTTTGAAATTGTGGGAGTATATGAATCCATTCATATGAACCAAGTGGCTCTAAAGCTATAAAAATGATATCATGTTTATTTTCCTTTGAAAGGTGGAGTATATGAATCTATTCCTATGAACCAATTGGCTCTAAATGAAAAAATGCTATAAAAATCATATCATATAGAGTTCCTATGATATTCCTCCACACCAAGGGATGGTTGAAATTGCTGCAGGTGATACGACAGTCTTTCTTTTTATACACTCCTCCCCCATCTTTATAGTTACCTCTCGAAGATGAATGAAATGATATATACTGGATATTCTATATGTGCATTTTGGTACACGAAAACTCGGTAAAAGTTTGCGAGGTTCGAATTTCTAATAAAGCTATATGCACTGCATTTTGGAACGGAAGGAGGAGCATACGACATTTGCTAAGACTAACGTGGAAGATTTTTCTGTTGGAGGAGTGGCTGTTCTGTTAAATGACATGGCAAAACTGACACTGTCGAATGCCGATCTAATGGTTCTTATGGCGTTCGTCATGAAACGGCTTGTGGCGAATGTTTTTTAGATATGATTTACGGACACATGCATTGCATTGATACGTGCCCCCTCTCTCTCACGCACACACACACCCTCACGACTCACGACTCTCCCGAGTCCCCTCGCACCCACCGTCTATCTGCAGGTAGACGTCACACACATATGTGATCTTCACACCCTACCCACAGAACTTCTAAAAAACAAAAGATGTCGTGCACCTTTTATTTTAACTCACACGTCACACACTTATACTATAATCTTGTGGCGAACGTTCTTTGGGCATAGTATACTGTACTCTCATGAAGAGACGTGCTGCACGCACGCACTAGTGCTCTCACACCCACTCGCGGGTACACGTAGGAGCACATTTTTTGAAGCTGACACAACAAAATCACTCCACTATCTAAATCTATCTATCTATACCTCTACTAATTTTAGACTCCCAAGAAATTCCCATGTTAATCAGTAATTAGGAGCCGTTAATCTTGTGGGGCCGACTTATTACGGTGTAGATTAGCCCATACAATTCTCGGTTTAAAGTTTGCTCTATTGCGAAGAAACGCTATTAATTTACCAACCCCATCATGTGTCAAAGCCGTTGGATGGCCCGATGCAAAAAAAGGCCATTGGATGGCATCCCTCCTTCCTACCGTAGGTTGCCATCAGATAGCTAATTAAACATAAAAAAGAATACCATCAGATCTTAGGTAACTATCTCCATATCCCACGAGTAGGCCATTTCTCCTTCCTCCCGTATGTTCAGGAATCTCTCCTAGATCACTACCTCCTCATGATCTGCCACCAACCTCCTTGCAGGGGCGCTTTTGCCACCAGACCTATTTATGCCATCACCGACGGACGTCACTTTCTCTTATATGTATGGATTATGCCTCTAGCCATACTGCCTCCGGCCTCATAACTCGCATCGCTTCATCCGGAGAAGGTAGGATGTTTCAAACTGCCTCTTCGGCACCATGCATGGTCCATGCTAAATCCCTCTTTGATCCTACATACATACTCCAGCCCCTTTAACCTCAGGTTTATTGTCCCGTGCTCCTATTTGGATGATTGTGATATTGGTTGGAACTAGTTCAGCCCTAAAATCAATGGATGCACACCCTTATACTCGGTGACAAATAGAAGTAAGGAATGCATCATGCGTTCATGGATGGTTGGATTGGATTTTTGATTTTTGGCCCTGGACAATTAGAATTTATAATGGATGGTTGTAGTGTATTCTTGATGTTCAGGCATAGACAATCAGAATTTGTAATGGATGGTTGGATTAGATTCTTGATGTTTGGCCCTAGACAATATGTTATTTTCTGAATACTGTGCATGGAAACAGAATAAAGAATTACAATGTCCGAGTGGATAAGCTTTTCTTCATGTAGTTTTTTAAGGAACAGGGAAATCTGACATGTACGTATATCTTCCTTTATTGAGGAACACCATTGTACAAAACATTATCAAGCTCATTTTTTGTTACTAATATATATTTTTGTTTTGTCTATGTGGAATTGAGGAAATGATATTGCAGGAAAAGTTGAAACCTCAATCGGAAGCCCCACCTCCAAGCCCAGAAGCTGTGATGCTGCATCTGCCGTGCCGTTAGCACCATGCCTTTAAGCTAATGCATTTTACCACAATTTTTTATGCCTACTTTCTCCGAGGAGGCATACCCACTTCTTGATTTGGTTCCTTATCAGGTTATTTGATTATTCAATCGGCGTAGTCTCCTGATCAGGTTTGTGACAGGGTTAGCTCCTTCTTTGCCTCCTGATCAGACAAAATAGCTTCATGAAACACTACTGCAGGATGGTCCAAGCGCGACACTACGATCAGAGACCCTTCGACGAAACTGTGTGCGATGCCATAATCGCAAACGGTGGTGTAAAAAACTGTCAAAAAAGGTGCAAAACGTTTGCGATGACGGATGCATCAAACACGGTTCAGAGTTTAGTTGCCTATGCGATGTAGGGCATATGGTTCAGTTCAATTAACTGTTTGCAATGAGGAGGAACAAAAGAAAAGGGCAGCTAGATGAAGGTGTGTGCGATATACAGCAAGCGGTTCACTCAGATGAACTGTTTGTGATTAGGCAACACAAAAGAAACGGTCAGCCAGATCAAGGTGTGTGCGATATACGACATGCGGTTCACTTGGATGAACTGTTCGTGTTGAGACAAGAGAACAGAAATGATTCAATATAACAAGATGTGTGTGATACGCGACAAACAGGTCTGTAATCAGAAATGTGTGCGAAGACCAATAATAACACAGACAATTGCTGCTAATAAGCCGTGTGATTTGCTCTGTCTACAGAAGAATAACATGTATATTAACTGAAATAAACATCCAATTACATAAGTGACTATACAGATCATTCACACACACCTCAATAAACAATTGCATGCATTCTTAAGTAGGAGAAACGATCGTCTAGTCATCTACTTCTTGTGACTCTCCCGCCACTGCTCTGTGGCTCGATCCCTCGTCTGGGGCAAGAAGAAGACACTTCCTCATGTCAACGATCCGCCTGTACATCTCGTAGCTTGTGTACGCGTCCTTGGCCGCGTACTTGACATGTTGTTCATCCAGTCTCTCATGCCACACACTGTGCCATGCGTTCTTGTCCTTCTTGCTCTCATTCTTCATCTTCATGTAGTAGGGGTCGATGATGGCCGAGGCGAGATCAACCAGGGAGTTCAGTTTGTTTTTGTCGCTTTCCCAGACCTTGTAGTGGTGCTTGATGTTAACAAGATTGAGGCATTTCAAGCCCGAAACCTTGAGCGCTTTCAGATCGTTGGTGGTGTCCACCGTAACAAAACTGTAGTCGGAGCTGTTGATAAACCTGGAGAAACGCTCGCAAGCCCTTGTGGCAAGGTGGTAGTCGTAGACGAGGACGTCATGTCGCACGCACAACTGGGCGACAACAACCTTCTGATCGTGCCCGGCACGACCGATGGTGTCCTCGAGGTCGAAGCCGACCACTTGGTACATGTCCTCGGCAAGGAACTGCTCCATAGTTTGGATGGAGATCTCCAACGAGACCGGATCGTTCGTGTACACCAGCGAGAGGGCCTTCCCCCTCACGTGGGTGTCCACTACGTGATGCGTGGTGAACTGCCCACCGTTGTCGTTGTCGGCCGCTGGGAGCGCCATTGGAGCCACGGGGAGCGCCATTGGAACCGCTGGATGTCCTCTCTGTATGTGTCGTCATGGGTGTGCTTATTGTGTCGTGTGACGCGAGAGATGAAGGTAAATGGCCGGAGGAATAAACTGAATAAATGGGGGCCAGGCGGCCTGGATCCTCTGTGCGTCCGCATGGCAGTTTTTGCAGCGGGTAACTGCATTGTTGCGCCGCGCCCGGCGCAACCGCATGCACATGAACGTGTGTGATCGTGTGCCAGCCCCAAACACTGGCAGCGGGCGTGGAGGGACGAGGGCAGAGCACCCGGAGGGACGCAAGAGCAGAGCGCGCGCGGCGGGACGCGAGCAGAGCGCGCCGCGGCCGCCTGAACCGCAAGCAACCACACGCATAGAGCAGTTGAACACGCAGGAAATGGTCACCTACTACCTTCATCTATACTATAGTCCCCTTTATATTTTGTGCCATACTTTGCCCTCAAATTTAACCAACAAGATGTTAATGCATGTTATAAAAATTATATAATTGGAAACTATGTTCAAATACGAATCCAACTATATAATCTTTGGCGACATGCATTCGTATTTTATTAGTTAAATCATACTTATAAACCAGGACGGGGGTATAGTAGGTAACTAAATCACACATGTTTTTTTATTAACCGTATGTGTACGTGGCATTTCGTCCTCCTCTCGCACGTCTTGTCACCCCGCTGCCGCAGATGGCTTACAACACAAGCTTGCGCAGCGCGCGGGGGCATTCTTTTGGCCAAACGGTGGTGCCAGTGAATCGTCGGTGAGCCCGTTCCCGCGCAACCTCGCAGGTTCCCGCGCAAGCTTCCCGGACTTGGTGAAATCCACCAAAATCCCAATGCTTACCGGCCTACTATAAAAACCCTCACGCCCGGCGAGTCCTGCGTCGCAATTTCCCCTCCCTCCCTGTAGCTTATCTCATCTTCTTCTCCCACAATCGCCAATGGCACCGGTCCGTCGTCGTTGCTCAGCCACTCCGCCATCATCAGAGGACATCTCCAGCTAGGAGGCTACACGGCGGCGGCGGCGCAGTCCCCAGCGTAGTGTAGTGCCTGTGGCATCCCTGTTGGGTGTGCGCGGAACACCCACCACACGCTCCGGCATCGCTGCCCGTCGGCAGTTGTTGCCGACCGCCGTTGCCGCGACACCACCGTCGAAAGCCAGGGCCATCGCCCGCTCCGCCGCCGCGGCCCGAAGGCGGGAGGTGGCCGTCGTGGCCGCCACCCCACGGCCGGCCACCATGGCCATCACCCGCTCCGCCACCGCGGCCCGAAGGCGGGAGGTGGTGGTTGTGGCCGCCACCCCATCGTCGTCCACCGTGGCCGCCAGCCCATCGTCGACCGCCGGGGTCATCACCCGCTCCACCACCGCCGTCCGAAGGCGGGAGGTGTAGGTGGATGCCCGCACGTGCGTCAGTGACCTTGCGTGCTACACCGAGTTCCCACGGGAGGAGGAGGAGCGCCTCGTCGAGCACACAAAGAGCCTTACCGCCGCCGTGGCCGTGGCAGATGCCGCCTCAGAGGCGAGGAATCAGGAGATCTACGAGGAGAACTACCGCTTCGAGAGGGGTCGCCTGGAGCGGTAGAGCGCGTTCGAGGTGAGCGTCGCTGAAGCTGCAGCAGCGGCAGGCACCGTATTGCGATTGCCGAGCTCGTCGGTAGGCTCCTCCTCCTCTGCCTCTTACTGAGCGTGCTCGGCAGAGGAGAGGCAGCCGGAAGTAGTACAAAGCCCCTCCGTAGTAGTAGTAGTTAGGGGCTATTTTGTTCAGTTCATCTGACTATAGATGTGGTAAAATTGTACAACGTACTTAAATTTAGCTAGTATATATAGTTGAACTAGCTATTTCAGTACGTGGTTGGCAACACTTGGGGAAAAGTTTGGTCGGTTCAGCTGTCGAGTTGAACTGTTTGTATAAATTAAGAACAACTGCTTAATCTATGAATGAAATCTATGCTTAATTACGAAATTTTAGTTGCAAAAATTAGATACTGCTTGTGATTTTTAGCTTCATATTTTGACAAATCGCAGTGTTACAAGGTTGAAAAATGGCAATGTTACTAGATCAGCAAATGTCAATCTTTCCAGTTTGACAAATTGCAACATACCCAAATTGTTTGTAAGTGGTTGCACATGGGTCATCCAAAAGAACCGTTTGCGTTGAAAAGATGCACAAATCCTACTCTCACTTTGCATACGGGTGTTCTATCTAAAACGTTTGCGGTCAAGTGCTGCACAAATCCTACTCGGCACATTTTCCCTTGGCTTCCTGGGGAAGCTATCTGTTTGCATACGGGTGTTCTAACTAAAACGTTTGCGATGAGTGTTTTATATTTAAAAACCATTGACGTTTTTTTCAAACGAAAATCATTTGGTAAGTCTGTACATTAAGAGAGAAAAACACAAGTTTGCTCAAACCATATCTTTCATTCAGTCATACTGCGAATTTATATTCATATGATCGAGATACAATATTAAACCCAAGAAAGAAAACTATTTTCGGCGGCGGCGGAGGTGGCGTGTCGCGCCGTCGTTGTCGTTGTCATCCTCCAGGACGCCGTTGTTGAAGTCTTCAATGCAGCACAAAATGTTCTTTACTTGTAAATCAAATAGCATGTCGTTGCGAGATCGACGGGCGGGGCGCGGGAGGACGGCAGCTGGCGGCGTTGAGAGGTAGCGATCGACGACAACGTCCCATGCCACTTAGGGAGGCGCGCGCACGGGCACGAGCGTGGCGGTGCAGCCAAACGCACGGGGACCGGCGCCGCGGTGGGTGGAGGGGCGCGTGTGGGCACGGGCGCTGGTGCTGGCATGTACACGAGCTCGCACGGGTCCGCGGAGACCTCACTGATGCCCGCGGCTTCCAGTTCTGCGATAGTGCTTGGCGACTAGCCCATCAATGCTACGGGGATGGTCGCTGGCATGGGCGCGGGGATGGGAGCTGGGACGGGAGCAGGGGAAGCAACCGCCGCGGCCAGCTTGTTCTGGGCCATGTCCATGAGGCCCCATTCTTCCTTATTTTCTATCTCCTCCGGCTTGGAGTCGACTTCACAAAACTTGAAGACTAGTGGCAGATGATCCTTCTGCGCCATGGCATTGGTGGAGGTCTGCGGGAGGGAGAGGAATTGGAGGCGAACAGTAAGGCCGCCCATATTAAGCAGTGGCTCGGGCGCCATTAATGGAGAGGAAGGCAGGCGGCCATGGAAGTCAAAGGGCTCTCTTCCCAGTGAACCTGCAAAGTGTACAACTCGCATGCTTCCCGGTGAGCCTGCACATTGGAGGACAGCTTGCGGGCCTCCTGGTCAGCCTGCGCACCGGACTATGCTCGCACCTCCCGTTTAGTCAAGGTCAAGTAGCTATCCGCACGACACCTCCTATAGCCATTAAAACCAAGACACGTGGCATCACGTGAATGGTTAACAGAACGCACACGGTTTGAATTATACAAACGTTTGAGATATTAAAGTGGCAGCTTTTTTTCAAAATGCCTTTGTTGGCTGTCATTCGAGTGCGCCTTCTCTCAAAATGGACACGAAAAATACCACATCATGTCGGGTGCCATTCCATGACAGGATGGCAAGTTTCATGAATTTCACACGAGTTTTGGATTTACTAGAATTTAAAAACAAAGTATCTCAACGTTTTGCCAGCAATAAACGATGCCCTGTTGTTTTAAATTCATTCCCATTTCTTGCATGGGACCTAAGCATGCACCCAAGGACACATATTTGATTTTTCAACCAATTTATATGCACTGGAGCATGTGCATGTAGTTCAAATTTGAATTATGCACATGAATGCATTGAAAACTCAGTTAATGCATAAAAATTTCCAAACGAACCCCGAAAAATCACAACAGTTGACACAACACTCCTGTTGTTCTATGTTGACATGAGAAATTTTTTGAAAGCAATAAGAGGCAATGGATATTGTTTCGTCCCCAAAGGTGGGACGTTCCCTATCGAAACCATCATACTTGTTGTGAGAAAGAACTTGTTTGTGAGAAGCATATACCCAAACCTGCCCAAAATGGGACAAAAAATTTACCACGACATGTTGATGCCGCTCCATGATAGCATGCCAAGTTTCATGAATTTCAGACGAGTTTTGGCTTTACTAGAATTTAAAAACCAAGTATCTCAATGTTTGTGGTCGAGTGATGGTGGCAGGGTGTTTGACATTCATTCCCATTTCTTGCATGGGCCCTAAGCATGCAACCAAGAACACCGATTTGAATTTTCAACCAATTTATATGCATTATAGCAGGTGCGTGTAGTTCAAATTTGAATTATGCACATGAATGCATTGAAAACTCAGTTAATGCATAAAAATGTCCAAACGAACCCCGAAAAATCACAAAAATAGACACAACACTCCTGTTGTTCTATGTTGACATGAGAAATTTTTTGAAAGCAATAAGAGGCAATGGATATCGTTTCGTCCCGAAAGGTGGGATGTTCCCTACCGAAACCATCATGCTTGTTGTGAGAAGCATATACCCAAACCTGCCCCAAATGGGACAAAAAATTTACCACGACATGTTGATGCCGCTCCATGATAGCATGCCAAGTTTCATGAATTTCAGACGAGTTTTGGATTTACTAGAATTTAAAAACAAGGTACCTCAATGCTTGCGGCCAAGTGACGGTGGCAGGGTGCTTGCCATTCATTCTCATTTCTTGCATGGGACCTAAGCATGCAACCAAGGACACAGATTTGAATTTTCAACCAATTTATATGCACTGGAGCATGTGCATGTAGTTCAAATTTGAATTATGCACATGAATGCATTGAAAACTCAATTAATGCATAAAAATGTCCAAACGAACCCAAAAAAATCACAAAAATTCACACAACACTCCTGTTGTTCTATGTTGACACTAGGAAAAAAATTGAAATCGAGAAGAGGCAATGGATATTGTTCCGTCCAGAAAGGTGAAACGTTCCCTACCGAAACCATCAGGCTTGTTATGAGAAGCTTTGGTTTGTGAGAAGCATATCCCCAAACCTGCCCCAAATGGGACAAAAAATTTACCACGGCATGTTGATGCCGCTCCATGACATCATTCCAAGTTTCATGAATTTCAGACAAGCTTTGGATTTACTAGAATTAAAAAAACAGGTTCTCAATGTTTGCGGCCGAGTGACGATGGCAGGGTGTTTGACATTCATTCCCATTTCTTGCATGGGACCTAAGCATGCAACCAAGGACACATATTTGAATTTTCAACTAATTTATATGCATGAGAACATGTGCCTATAGTTCAAATTTGAATTATGCACATGAATGCATAGAAAACTCAGTTAATGTATAAAAATGTCCAAGCGAACCCCAAAAAATCCCAAAATTGACACAACATTCATGTTGTTCTATGTTGACACTAGGAAAAAAGTTTGAAATCGAGAAGAGGCAATGGATATCGTTTCGTCCAGAAATTTGAAACGTTCCCTACTGAAACCATCACGCTTGTTGTGAGAAGCTCTGGTTTATGAGAAGCTTATACCAAAACCTGCCCCAAATGGGACACAATTTTTACCACGGCATGTTGATGCCGCTCCATGATAGCATGCCATGTTTCATGAATTTCGGTCGAATTTTGGATTTACTAGAATTACAAAAGCAAGTACGTCGACGTTTGCCGGAGAG
The DNA here is from genome assembly GCF_018294505.1 of Triticum aestivum. Classification (NCBI taxonomy): domain Eukaryota; kingdom Viridiplantae; phylum Streptophyta; class Magnoliopsida; order Poales; family Poaceae; genus Triticum; species Triticum aestivum. Next base: position 284,654,214 of record NC_057814.1, on the reverse strand, counting down.
CCATAGTGCCGTGGTGTTCGAATTTCATCCCCATTTCTTGCATGGGACATAAGCATAAACCCATGGACACATATATGATTTTACAACCCATGTTGGTGCACCAGAGCATGTGCATGTAGTTTAATTTTGAATTGTGCATCTGAAATGGCTAGAAAACCAATTTAATGTGTAAAATGTTCAAACAAACCCTGAATAATACCAATTCTTTTACGACACACATATAGTTGTATGTTCACTGCAGATAAAATGTCTAGCAATTCAAACACCGTCCATTGCCGCTGTGACCCCATTATGTAATTCAAATCAAGATGGAAAATCAAGTAGATCCCACACAGTTTATTATCACCAACCGTGTGAGATGCAGCACAAAATATCCTGGAGCACCGTTGGTGTATAGTACGCCTATGGTTTACACGAGAAGGTGCGTCGCTACAGTCCACAGTCGGTGTCTCAAGCACACTAGCTCGCTCCCCAAATATCATTTCACTGTTCAATCGTCGCCGGTGAAAGATGGGCACCTGGACCCACGTCGTGAGGGCAACTTCGGTGGCCCACTCCGGTGAGAGCGCGGCCGCAGCCGCCATGCGTGTGCTAACAAGGTGCATGAGCGTGGCCGCAATCTGCGATCGGGTGGCCAAGGCAGCCCAAACGGCCGCTGTTGCTTCATGTGGCGGCAGCAACATCTGCCTCGGGGATAGCAACTGGCGAGAGCGGCACATCAGTTGTTCGTTCCGCAGCGGCGGCCTTAGCCCTGATGGAGGCTGCCCACGACCACGTCGAGCCCGCCCACGCCTAGCTCGTGGCGGTCATCGCACAAATCGAATGAAGCTTCTCCGACAACGGTCAGCAACCCACGACCGAAGAGTTGGCAATCGCCTAGAGCGTTCGAGCAGCCGTCCGTTCCTCCGCCACATACCTTGCGACGATGGATCCCGTCCAAGCCCAGATCACGGCCGCCCACGCCCAGCTCTTGGCGGCCTTTTCCAAAGAGATGGCGGACGCGGATAGCGAGATGCTTGCCGAGTATGGTGCGATGGATGCCATGGAGCCCCTTCCATAGGAGACCGTCGGGCGCGAGCTGGACATGGAGGCGGTGGCGGAGATCGACGAGCACCAGCGTAGTAGTACTCTTTGTTTTGTTTAATTAAGAGCGTCGGTCTTTAATTTGTTAGAGTAATGTTTAGGTCAGCTAGCTTTGTTTAATTGCTGGACTTTCTTGATTAAGAAGTGTGGGTTTGCTGTAGTCTCCTTTGTGTACCCAAATTATGCAATGACGTGGATGACCACCGTAACCAGGGAAATTCGAACCAAATTTTTTGATGTTCAAACTCATCACACACGGGTTAAGCTATCTGAATCGTTTGGGATGTTCACATATCGTACACAGTTCTTAATAAGGGACCATCTTTGATAACACGTTGCGCGCCAGTTTTTTCGCTGAAGCGATTCCAAATTTTCGGCTTCCGCGGAAATATCTACCTCCCCGTCCCCTCCCCCTTACCGAAAGCCACATTTCCCCTGTTTCCTCCTTCCTTTCCAAGTTGAAACCTTCACTCCTTGCTTGCAGCGCCGCCTCCTCGCCGACGACCCTCCTTCACGCTGCTCGGCCTCGTCTATCCCAGCAGGTAATCCACACCCGACCCCCATCCTCCTCCTCCTTCCACATCCCACATGCCCCGACCGCCGGCGCGAGACCTTCCACCCAAATCACCGACCCCTCCACCAAATAAGCGCCGCTCTAAGCCATGGTGCACGTAGTATAGCCAAGATCTCAAGGAGCATTCGAGAGCGGAGAAGCAAATCGAGGCGCATGCGCGGATGAGGTCGTGATGGCTGCCATTCGTGCCGACGCCCAGATATTGGAGGAGCACCTTGCGATTTTCTAGCTATGCCGGTTAAGCATGCTCGGTTTACCCGTTGCGTGTGCTGCTCCTGCCTTTCCTGCAAAAATTCTAGTGAATTGTGCTATCTAATTTTACCATGCAATCTGTTGCTCTAGTGTATATGTTCTATATGATGTCCAGTGTGCTGCTCACTTATTAACTGTTTTGTTAATTAGTTGTCGTCTTTAGTTAACTGTTTGGTTCAATTCTGCAAATGTGATGTTCAATTCTTCAGGCTGCAATTTTGTATTGTCTTCCATGTGAGAAATAAATTGAATTTATCTTTACAAAATACATGAGAAACGAATACAATTGCTATATTTCCAAGTTGTCAAGCATCCTTGGTTTGGTTATAGATTGTGCAATGTGGTGCTCAGTTAACATTTGGTTTATTTGTGTTGTGGTGTTTAGTTAACTGTTTGGTTCAATTCTGCAATGCGATGTTCAATAGTTGTGGGTGCATTCTGTTATTGTATACCATGTGAGGAATAAATTGAATTTGGCTGTAGTAAATACATGAGAAACAAATACAATTGCTATATTTCCAAGTTGTTAAGCATGCTTGGTTTGGTTAACAGTATGATCTTCTATTAGGAGTATGTTATATTGTCCAATGTGGTGCTCAGTTAATGTTTGGTTCATTTGTTGTGGTGTTTAGTTAACTGCTTGGTTGAATTCTGCAATGCGATGTCCAATTGTCGTGGGTAGAATTTTGTATTGTTGTGCATGTGAGGAATAAATCGAATTTGGCTGCACTTAATACATGAGAAACATATACAAGTGCCATATTTCCTAGTTCTTAATCATGCTTGGTTTGGATAATTGGGTTTTCCATGTGGCTTGAATTAATTTGATGAATCTACAATGTGCTTATTTATCATCAACATATTTTACTGATAGCATGTGAACCCTTACTTAACCTGATGCCTAACTACCTTATATGTGTTGCAGGGAAACAATGGGAAGCACCAAGGTTTACAATCGAGGTTAGCACGTGCATGGTCCGTTGTCTAATAGCACATTATTGTGCAATTGCAGGAACCATTCTAATATTTAGGTTTTTAACAATTTGGTCTTGCACATGTAGGTCTTGCTGTCAGAGGTTTTGACCCACTATTCGACCCTTTTTGCATATGGTGAAATGAGTTGTCCATGAATATCAATCAAGTCAAGAAACTCAGAAAGATTGTTAGGATAAAGAAATTAGCGACAAAAAACAACAAGATCTTTGTCTGCACAATGAAGAAGACATCAGTTCACTACAAGATGGTACTAACTATTATACCTTGCCTTTTTTATTCCTTTGCCCCATTTCCAATATAGAGAAGATATTTATGCACATCCTTGTCTTCAGGCCTTTCCAAAGCAGTTCACTGATGATTACCTCTCAAACCACCTCTATGGTCAGGAGGCGAGGAAGGTTTTCATACAACACCCACGGTTCAATATTGAAGTGTTCCTGAAGAGGATGAAGGACGGTCAGTCAATCATCCACAGGCACCGGCCTAAAGTTGCAAAGACCTTCAACATGAATGAAGGCTCAATATTCACCTTCCGCTTCAGCAATTTTCCAGATGAGATGCATCTGTCTATATACCGTCTATGATGCTAATTTCGAAAGGTTCTACATGTTGCATGTGAAACTTGGTGCTGGTGCAGTTGTGTAATGGGGTAGCTGAGTGCTGAAGCTATATCATGTTGTACTCTGATGTATTTCAATTATGAAACCCTGCTTCCTTAATATGGAAATGAAATATATTATGTGATTAATATGAATGTCAATTAGATTAATAAATGGATTATTAATAGTAGGGCAATTAGCCTGCTAATGGCGAATTAGCCTGCAAATTGGGTTTTTGCTATTGCGAACGGTTATTCAGAAAATACCGTGGGCGATGACCTCAGGCAACGCACACAGTTTCTAGGAATAAACTGTGTTGGATCGATGAACAATCACACACGACCTTCTCTTGAAAACCGTTTGCGTTAGGCCACCTTGCGCAAACGTTTACCACATAAAAACTGTGTGTGATGGACAGCCTTTGCCACACGGTTTCTTCTATGCACCGCGTGTGATGCATTCACTAACAAAAACAATAAAATTGTTAATATCGTGTGCAATGGCAACACTATCACAAACGAATTAACGGGGAAAATTGTGTGTGATGTACCTGTGAATGGAAACGTTTTCCTTGGAGCGACTGTGTGGGATGTACATATGAACAGAAATGTTTAGCGGGGATTGACTGTGTGGGATGTACTTGCGACTGGAAACAATTTCGCCAGTATAATTGTATTTTTTAGCTCTACTGTACGTATTTCCGTATTTGCGCGCTCGCCGGTCGCACACAAACTCATTTTGTTGAGCGTGTGTGACAGGAGGGCATATCCTCGACGGTTTTTGGGTCATGTGGGAAGGACCCCCTATCGCCGTCACTCACTAGGCGACGGTTCCAAATGTCGTCGCGGAAAGGGGTTAAAAACCGTTTGTATAGCACCGACGTGTACCAGTGAAATATGACATGTTACAAGTGAAAAACTTTTAGATGATGATCTATGATCAAAGCGTGAGTTTAGAAAGTCCTTGGAGTTGTATCAAAGTTCCTTGCATGAGATAGAATTTACTAAGGTCAACAAGGATCAATGGTCATTTTGTATGAAAGAAGTATATATATCTTGAAATCAATGGCATAATTACTTTTTATGAACCATAGGGAAGTTCTGCTCAAAGTTACAATAAAAAAATTACTAATCATTGTCTTTACAATATGCATCTATATAATGTAGCTTTCTTAGTAATATTGTTCTTCTAGGTGATGTGCTTTCAAGATAGCAAAAGTGACATTAATGTTTCCGAATCCATTATCTAGAACAAGAGGGCTCATTTTTAGTACAACTTACGAAGTTGAGTTGTATAGAAATATGATTCTCCATATGTATGAAGTCATAGTTAAGCTGGAGATATGTGATCTTAGTGCAACAAGAACTTGCGCCATGCTTGAGGCAGAAGCCAAAAAATTGATTAAGAAATCTGGAAGATTCTTGATAGATAGGGATGATTGTGATATCCATGAGCAGACAAATCCATTAAAATATGTGGGCAGAGATTGATTTTCCAGTATGGTTAACAATATTACACTATTTTTATAATTTTTTTGTGGATTCAAGAAAAAAATCATCAGTACAACATGCAAATGTTGAAGAGGCATCATCTATTTCTACTATGGTGCTCTATATTATTTTGTATCTGCATGCCATATTTTATAATGAATGTTTATGGCAATTAATTCAAATTGTGATATTTTCGTAGAAGCCTTTTTTCGAGACATGAGATGTCTTAAACGGGCAACTGGAGAAGGATAAACCAATTGTAAAGGACACTAAAAAGACTAGGACTAGGAACACATGTTGTGTTGTACATTCTGATGAAGAATCGGACGAGGATAGTCCGGATTAAGATGAATGCATATTCAAGGAATCAAGCGCAAAAAGAAAGCATACAAGAACTTGCAGAAGTGGTGGCGTTCATACAATACCAGAGAACATTATTGATGACGGACATTCAGACCAAGATGGAACTGAGAATTATTCAAAATCTAACATAAGGCTTACTGGTCTTGATAACTAATGTAATAAAAAAAGGAATTCGAAAGTATAACCATGCATGTTTTTGGTGTATTTTCCTATTCTTTCATAGCTCTACACCTCTCTTACTGTTATAAAACAGGAGAAAGTGAACCACTTATCAGTTCCGAAAACTACAAAGCAAGAACCAGAGGATGATGAACTCACTATAAAGTATAAACCAAACTAAAAGTGGTAGGAGAAGGAGAACAGGCTATGCTGCACATCTTGATGAAGAATAAAAAACTGAAGGTAGTCAGGAAATAAACAAATCAACATTTATGGAATTAAGCCCCAAGAGGAAGCGTGTCATAACTCGCAAATGCACGAGTGTTGATAACAAACCAGTAAACAATCAGCACGAGCAAGAATCAGAAAAGTATGGTACCCAGGAGCACAATGATTCAGGGCCTAGGACAAGTAGTAGTTGTGTTGATAAAGAATCACACAAAAAAAGACATTCAGAAGTCTGGTGTATCAAGGACTTGAAGGACAAGTAGTTGATTAGTGGATATCCAATCATTTAGGATGTAGTACAATAGATAGGAGAACCAGATTTGTACTTAATATGAACATTGTTGTTTAAGATTTTTTTAATAAATGTGAACACGTACCTTCACTACTACAGGATGGTGCTAACGCGACACTACGATCAGAGACCCTTTGACGAAACTGTGCGCGATGCATTAATCGGAAACAGGGATGTAAAAACCCGTCAAAAAAGGTGCAAAACGGTTGCGATGGCGGAGCCATCAAACACGGTTTAGATTTTAGTTGCGTGTGCGATTCAGGGAACATGGTTAACTCGTTCAAACTGTTTGCGATGAGGCAGAACAACAGAAATAGGCAGCCATATCAATGTGTGTGCGATATATGGCATACGGTTCGCTCCGATGAAATGTTTGCTATTAGGGAGTGCAACAGAAACGGTTAGCCAGACCAAGGTGTGTGTGATATTGGGCATACGGTCCACTCAGACGAACTATTTTTGATTAGCAAACACAACAGAAATGGTTGTACTTAACAAGATGTGTGTGATACGTGCCAAACAGCCGACTCGGATGAACTGTTTGCGATGAGAAATTACAACACAGACGGTTAATACAGTTAGTTCGTGTGTGATTCTGTGTGTCCAAAAAACTTTGAAACATGCAAACTAGTTGCTTGCAGTGGCTAGGAGTATCGCACATGATGCGTCTGCGAGTACTCGTGTGCGATGATTAGTAAGTTACACATACGTTTCCTTATGTTAACACTTGTGTGATAAATAACACATGGCACCGGATACAGTATTCGGGTTGTGTGTGTGCTCCACTTAGTCTTCCCGTGCTCCAGTGAATGCTTCCCGCACTCCACATGGGTGAATTGTAAAATCCACACCTCGATCCCGATGATGTAGTGGCCAGGCTCGAGCACATCCTTGGCAGAGTTGACATCCCCGACGAAGTAGAACACTGCCAACGTGATATCTTGAGGATGCAGGTGATGGACGGAATTTGCTACCAGGCCAGTGACATGGAGATGGAGCAGTTCCGCGGAGATGGAGCGTTTTCTTCTAATTTTTATGAAAATAAAGATGAAGATCTAAAAGTTATTGATGTGTCCCCTATTAAATCTTTGTTTTGCAATATGAATCTTGATAATGATGGTACTGAATATGATCCACCTTTACCTAGAAGGCGTTCCAAAAATTCAGAGTCTTTAGGTCTTGATGCAAAAATTGGTAAAAGTGGGATTGAAGAGATCAAAACTCTAGATATTAATGAACCCACTATTTTGGATCTCAAGGAATTTAATTATGATAATTGCTCTTTGATAGACTGTATTTCCTCGTTGCAATCCGTGCTAAATTCGCCACATGCTTATAGCTAACATAAAGCTTTTACTAAACATATCGTTGATGCTTTGATGCAATCTTATGAAGAAAAACTTGATTTGGAAGTTTCTATCCCTAGGAAACATTATGATGAGTGGGAACCTACTATTAGAATTAAAATTAAAGATCATGAGTGCTATGCTTTATGTGATTTGAGTGCTAGTGTTTCCATGATCCCAAAAAACTTTGTGCGATTTGCTAGGTTTCCATGATTTTGATGATTGCTCTTTAAACATGCACCTTGCGGATTCCACCATTAAGAAACCTATGGGAAGAATTAATGATGTTCTTATTATTGCAAATAGGAATTATGTGCCCGTATATTTTATTGTTCTTGATATAGATTGCAATCCTTCATGTCCTATTATTCTTGGTAGACCTTTCCTTAGAACGATTGGTGCAATTATTGATATGAAGGAAGGAAATATTAGATTCCAATTTCCGTTAAGGAAAGGCATGGAACACTTTCCTAGAAAGAAAATAAAATTACCATATGAATCTATCATGAGAGCCACTTATGGATTGCCTACCAAAGATGGCAATACCTAGATCTATCCTTGCTATTATGCCTAGCTAGGGGCGTTAAACGATAGCGCTTGTTGGGAGGCAACCAAATTTTATTTTTAGTTTTTTTCTTTTTGCTTCTGTTTAGGAATAAATATTTGATCTAGCCTCTGGTTAGATGTGTTTATATGTTTTAATTAGTGTTTGTGCCAAGTTTAACCTATAGGATCTTCTTGGATGATAGTTATTTGATCTTGCTGAAAATTCCAGAAACTTTCTGTTCACGAAAATAATTGTTAAAAATCACCAGCACGTGATAAAATATTGATTCCAATTTCTGCTGATCAATAAACAAATTATCTAGGTCTTCCTGTTTTGGCTAATTTTTTGGAGTTCCAGAAGTTTGCGTTACTTACAGATTACTACAGACTGTTCTGTTTTTGACAAATTCTATTTTTCGTGTGTTGTTTGCTTATTTTGATGAATCTATGGCTAGTAAAATAGTTTATAAACCGTAGAGAAGTTGGAATACAGTAGGTTTAACACCAATATAAATAAAGAATGAGTTCATTACAGTACCTTGAAGTGGTGTTTTCTTTTCTTTCGCTAACGGAGCTCACGAGATTTTCTGTTAAGTTTTGTGTTGTGAAGTTTTCAAGTTTTGGGTAAAAGATTTGATGGATTATGGAACAAGGAGTGGCAAGAGCCTAAGCTTGGGGATGCCTATGTCACCCCAATATAATCTAAGGACACCAAAAAGCCAAAGCTTGGGGATGCCCCGGAAGGCATCCCGTCTTTCGTCTACTTCCATCGGTAACTTTACTTGGAGCTATATTTTTATTCACCACATGATATGTGTTTGGCTTGGAGCGTCTTGTATTATTTGAGTCTTTGTTTGTTAGTTTGCCACAATCATCCTTGCTGTACACACCTTTTGAGAGAGACACACATGATTCGGAAATTTTTAGAATACTCTACGTGCTTCACTTATATCTTTTGAGTTATATAGTTTTTGCTCTAGTGCTTCACTTATATCTTTTAGAGCACGGTGGTGGTTTTGTTTTATAAACTATTGTTCTCTCATGCTTCACTTAGATTATTTTGAGAGTCTTAAACAGCATGGTAATTTGCTTAAATTGGGAAATTAATCCTAATATGATAGGCATTCAAGATTAGTAAAAAAAATTCTTATGAGTGTGTTGAATACTATGAGAAGTTAGATGCTTGATAATTGTTTTGAGATATGGAGATGATGATATTAGAGTCATGCTAGTTGAGTAGTTGTGAATTTGAAGAAATACTTGTGTTAAAGTTTGTGATTCCCGTAGCATGCACGTATGGTGAACCGTTATGTGATGAAGTCGGAGCATGATTTATTTATTGATTCTCTTCCTTATGAGTGGCGGTCTGGGACGAGCGATGGTCTTTTCCTGCCAATCTATCCCCCTAGGAGCATGCGCGTAGTACTTTGCTTTGATAACTTATAGATTTTTGCAATAAGTATATGATTTCTTTATGACTAATGTTGAGTCCATGGATTATACGCACTTTTCTTTCTTCCACCATTGCTAGCCTCTCTAATAGCGCGCACTTTTCGCCGGTATCATACACCCACCATATACCTTCCTCAAAACAGCCACCATACCTACCTACCATGGCATTTCCATAGCCATTCTGAGATATATTTCCATGCAACTTTCCACCGTTCCGTTTACTATGACACGCTCCATCATTTCCATATTGCTTTGCATGATCATGTAGTTGACATCGTATTTGTGGCAAAGCCACCGTTCATAATTCTTTCATACATGTCACTCTTGATTCATTGCATATCCCGGTACACCGCCAGAGGCATTCACATAGAGTCATATTTTGTTCTAAGTATTGAGTTGTAATTGTTGAGTTGTAAGTAAATAAAAGTGTGATGATCATCATTTTTAGAGCATTGTCCCAAGTGAGGAAAGGATGATGGAGACTATGATTCCCCCACAAGTCGGGATGAGACTCCGGACTAAAAAAAAGAGGCCATAAAAAAAGAGGAAAGGCCCAAATAATAAAATGAAATGAGAGAAAAAGAGAGAAGGGACAATGTTACTATCCTTTTACCACACTTGTGCTTCAAAGTAGCACCATGATCTTCATGATAGAGAGTCTCCTATGTTGTCACTTTCATATACTAGTGGGAAACTTTCATTAAAACTTGGCTTGTATATTCCAATGATGGGCTTCCTCAAAATTCCCTAGGTCTTCATGAGCAAGCGATTTGGATGCACATCCACTTAGTTTCTTTTGTTGAGCTTTCATATACTTATAGCTCTAGTGCATCCGTTGCATGGCAATCCCTACTCACTCACATTGATATCTATTAATGGGCATCTCCATAGCCCGTTGATACGCCTAGTTGATGTGAGACTATCTTCTCCCTTTTTGTCTTCTCCACAACCACCATTCTATTCCACATATAGTGCTATGTCCATGGCTCACGCTCATGTATTGCGTGAAGATTGAAAAAGTTTGAGAACATCAAAAGTATGAAACAATTGCTTGGCTTGTCATCGGGGTTGTGCATGATTTAAATACTTTGTGTGGTGAAGATAGAGCATAGCCAGACTATATGATTTTGTAGGGATAACTTTCTTTGGCCATGTTATTTTGAGAAGACATAATTGCTTAGTTAGTGTGCTTGAAGTATTATTATTTTTATGTCAATATTAAACTTTTGTCTTGAATCTTTTGGATATGAATATTCATACCACAATTAAGAGAATTACATTGAAATTATGCCAAGTAGCATTCCACATCAAAAATTCTGTTTTTATCATTTACCTACTCGAGGACGAGCAGGAATTAAGCTTGGGGATGCTTGATACGTCTCCAACGTATCTATAATTTTTGATTGTTCCTTATATTCTGTATTGGACATTAATGGGCTTTGTTATACACTTTTATATTATTTTTGGGACTAACCTATTAACCGGAGGCCCAGCCCAGAATTGCTGTTTTTTGCCTATTTCAGAGTTTCGCAGAAAAAGAATATCAAACGGAGTCCAAACGGAATGAAACCTTCGGGAACGTGATTTTCGGAACGAACGTGATCTAGAGGACTTGGACCCTACGTCAAGAGATCAACCAGGAGGGCACGAGGTAGGGGGCGCTCCTACCCCCCGGGCGCGCCCTCCACCCTCGTGGGCCCCACATTGCTCCACCGACGTACTTCTTCCTCCTGTATATACCTACGTACCCCCAAACTACCAGATACGGAGCCAAAAACCTAATTCCACCGCCGCAACCTTCTGTAACCGTGAGATCCCATCTTGGGGCCTTTTTCGGAGCTCCACCAGAGGGGGCATCGATCACGGAGGGCTTCTACATCAACACCATAGCCTCTCCGATTATGTGTGAGTAGTTTACCTCAGACCTTCGGGTCCATAGTTATTAGCTAGATGGCTTCTTCTCTCTTTTTGGATCTCAATACATTGTTCTCCCCCTCTCTTGTGGAGATCTATTTGATGTAATCTTCTTTTGCGGTGTGTTTGTTGAGACTGATGAATTGTGGGTTTATGATCAAGTTTATCTATGAACAATATTTGAATCTTCTCTGAATTCTTTTATGTATGATTGGTTATCTTTGCAAGTCTCTTCAAATTATCAGTTTGGTTTGGCCTACTAGATTGATCTTTCTTGCAATGGGAGAAGTGCTTAGCTTTGGGTTCAATCTTGCGGTGTCCTTTCCCAGTGACAGTAGGGGCAGCAAGGCACGCATTGTATTGTTGCCATCGAGGATAACAAGATGGGGTTTATATCATATTGCATGAGTTTATCCCTCTACATCATGTCATCTTACTTAAAGCGTTACTCTGTTCTTTTGAACTTAATACTCTAGATGCATGCTGGATAGCGGTTGATGTGTGGAGTAATAGTAGTAGATGCAGGCAGGAGTCGGTCTACTTGTCTCGGACGTGATGCCTATATACATGATCATAACTAGATATTCTCATAACTATGCTCAATTCTGTCAATTGCTCAACAGTAATTTGTTCACCCACCGTAATACTTATGTTCTCGAGAGAAGCCACTAGTGAAACCTATGGCCCCCGGGTCTATTTTCCATCATATTAATCTTCCAACACTTAGTTATTTTTATTTCCTTTTATTTTACTTTGCATCTTTATCATAAAAATACCAAAAATTATCTTACCATATCTATCAGATCTCACTCTCGTAAGTGACCGTGAAGGGATTGACAACCCCTTTATTGCGTTGGTTGCGAGGATTTATTTGTTTGTGTAGGTGCGAGGGACTTGTGCGTGGCCTCCTACTGGATTGATACCTTGGTTCTCAAAAACTGAGGGAAATACTTACGCTACTTTGCTGCATCAACCTTTCCTCTTCAAGGGAAAACCAATGCAGTGCTCAAGAGGTAGCAACCGGTGCTTAGGTGTTGTTCTTACTTGAACAAACCTCCTACTTATGATTAACCCTCCCGCAAGCATCCGCAACTATGAGAAAAGTATTAAGAATAAATTCTAACCATAGCATTAAACTCTAGGATCCAATCGGGCCCTTACGGAATAACGCATAAACTGGGGTTTAAGCTTCTATCACTCTCGCAACCCATCATCTAATTGCTACTCGACAATGCATTTCCTTAGGCCCAAATATGGTGAAGTGTCATGTAGTCGACGTTCACATGAAACCACTAAGGGAATAACAACATACATACTATCAAAATATCGAACACATATCAAGTTCACATGATTACTTGCAACATGATTTCTCCCGTGACCTCAAGAACAAAAGTAACTACTCACAAATGATAAACATGCTCATGATCAGAGGAGTATTAAATAGCATATTGGATATTAACATATAATATTCCACCAAATAAACCATATAGTAATCAACTACAAGATGTAATCAACACTACTAGTCACCCACAAGCACCAATCTATAGTTCCGGTAACAAGATTGGATACACGAGATGAACTAGGGTTTGAGATGAGATGGTGTTGTTGAAGATGTTGATGGAGATTGCCTTCCACAAGATGGGAGAGTTGTTGGTGATGATGATGACGATGATTTCCCCCTCCGGGAGGGAAGTTCCCCTGGTGGAATCGCTCCGCTGGAGGGCAAAAGTGCTCTTGCCCAAGTTCCGCCTCGAGACGGCGGCGCTCCATCCCGAAAGCCTTCTCCTTATTTTTTTCTAGGTTAAAATGACTTATATACCAGAAGATGGGCACCGGAGGTGGGCTGAGGAGGCCACTTCCCACCAGGGCGCGCCAGGGGGCCCTAGCGCGCCTAGGTGGGTTGTGCCCACCTGGTGGCCCCCCTCTGGTAGTTATTGGCTCCAATATTTCTTAATTATTCCATAAAAAATGCCTGTCAACTTTCAGCTCATTTGGAGTTGTGCAGAATAGGTAGCCTGATGTAGCTTTTTCAGGTCCAGATTTCCTGCTACCGGAATTCTCCCTCTTTGTGTGTACCTTGTAAATTATAAGACAAAAGGCATTAGAATTACTCCAAAAAGCATTATTATGGATAAAAACATTATAAATAATAGTAAGAAAACATGATGCAAAATGGATGTATCAACTCCCCCAAGCTTAGACCTCGCTTGTCCTCAAGCGAAACCGAAATCGAAAAACATGCCCACATGCTTTGAGAGAGAGGTGTCGATAAAAACAAAATACGGACATAGAAGCATCATGTTGATTATTATAACAGCAAAAAAATTAAACATAGGACTTTTATCATAGAACTTTTATCATATACTTCTCATGAATAAGTAACAGTTCATCACATAATCGAAGTATAAAGCAAAAAACCATATTAGAAACCAACAAACTATGTTCTCAGTCAACTTTGCAACTACAATTCATCATCTTTTCAGGAAGGGTCATGTGCCGGAGCCTTTAGGAAAGTCCACGTACTCAACCATCATATAGTCTTCTATGATTGCTAACACTCACCTCGTACCCATGAGCAAACGTTTGAACCGGACACATAGAAAGACAGGGGCTTATAGTTTCGCCTCCCAACATACTCACCTCAAGGGTGATGTCAACAATAATAACTCATGCTATCTATATTCAACTGGACATATGTGCCTAGATCTTTACTCACCACATGATGCTTGCCAAAAGAGAAAATAAAAAGGAATAGAAGTAAAACTTTGACTCTTTGCATAAAAGTAAAAGATAGGCCCTTCGCAGAGGGAAGCAGAGGTTGCCATGCGCTTATTTGTTTACATGCTCAATCCCTTAGTGCAAGAGGACATCACGTTGTATTGCCCCTTAAGATGACAACCTTTATTATGCAGTCTGTCGCTTTTATTCTTTGTCATCCAAGTTTGTACAACGCTCAATTTTCTCTTACACTAAATGATCTCACATATTGTGATAGCCTGGCTTATTAGGGATGATAGACTACTCATATCAATAAGGAGTTCCTTCTTTTTTGGGAGCCCATTCGGACAGAACACCAAAGTTAAGCGAGCTCAGCTTGGAGTAGGTTCAGGATGGGTGACCGACCGGGAAGTTGCTCCCGGGTGCGCATGAGTGAGGACAAAGTGCGCAGAAAAGACTAGTATTCATCTGTGGGGCCAGTCTAGATCCCGCCAGGAGTAACGACCACCGGCGGGTGTGTCCGGGGCGTTACACGTATTTAGAAGCAATTTTTATTGCCTTTTTGCACTGATGACAACTTACTTGAGGGATCTTGCTCAATCCCTAGGTAGGTATGGTGGACACTTGAAAAAGATTTGGGTTTAAGGGTTTTTGGATGCACAAGTAGTATCTCTACTTAGTGCGGAATTTTTGGCTAGCAAAGATAGGGGCAAGCATCACATGTTGAAGGATCTATGACAATATGACTTCTGTGTGAATATAAACAAACATAACCCATTAAGTTGTCTTCCTTGTCCAACGTCAACAATTTTGGCATATAATATTTTGATGAGGGTTCACAATCACAAAAGATTTCTAGGATACTATATTTATATGTGAATCTTCTCTTCCCTTATTATAATCTTTCATGAGTTGCATCATTGACTAATGCTATGTTTGTCAATCTCTAATAAAATTTCCTACTTATACTTTTCCATGTGGTGCTATCACCTACCATAGGATTAGTATATGATTTTGTTGATTTATTTCCTTTCTTTTATTTATTTCCTTTCTCTTTTTCTTTCTTTATATATTTTCTTTATTTGCAACATGAAAGTAAAGAAAGCAAAAAATCAAACTAAACTTCATTATATAACTTGCACACGATTACAATGATAGATCACTAAGCAAACTCTCAAAGAAAGGATCGAACTAAGATAAGTAAAAGCAAAAAGATAGTGGGATGATACGATACCGGGGCACCTCCCCCAAGCTTGGCGAAAGCCAAGGGGAGTGCCCATACCCGATACTCAGTTCTCCTTTGGTGGTGAATAAGATGGTGGTGGTGAAGAAGAAGAGGTCTTTTCCTCGGATTTCCATGGCAGTGGTCCACCATCATAAGAGGAGGAGTGAGTCTCACGGGTCCTGCAACTAGCAGCCAAACTCATACCTTTAAACCTCGCCTCATATTCAAAGACTTGGTTCTGGAGGTCATAGATCTGGCTTTGGAGGAAGTTTATTTTCTTGTTAAAGGTGAAGACGATGTCCTTCATGGGCTTGCCATCCACCTTGAGATCACGGAAGAGGTCCGTGATCATGAGGTGATTGGCATGAAGCCCACGCTCCACCATCCCCTTGCACCGGAAGACATTTTGCTCCATAGCTTCAAGCCTAGCCTCCACGGTTCCCGTCTCCTTAGGACAGGGCACATCGCGAAGGTGAAGCACCCCATCATGCATCTCAGTGACCTGAGGGTGCTGCACCACCTCGTGCAAATATGGGTTGATGATGTTCTTGAAGAACTTGTCCTTGGAGGAGCTTTTAACCAGCCTTGGTAGATGGGATCTGGCAGAAAACAACAAGGGAAAAAGAGGACAGAGGATTTCTCTGCGATACGGAGGTTAACAGGTTCGGGAAGTATATATATATATATATATATATATATATATATATATATATATATATATAATCTTGGAGGGCAAGTATACGGAAGAAAACGGAGTACGAAAAGTGTCCCAGGTGACGCTTCCTAGTAGTTTCTTTATTTCCAAAATTCTAAAATATTCCAAAACTAATAAAAAATATTTGTGCGGATTTTTCGGAGTCCGTTTACTTACCATATCACGTACCTCCTTATTTTCACGATTCTGGAGTGTTCCGGAAGGACTCTTTTATGTGTTCTTCCGGTGTCAAAGTTTGGATAATATTGTTTTCAACATTAATAGGCGTACCTGAGATATAATGCTTTATTCGTTGTCCATTGACAACCTTCTGGTTAGTACCTTTGGAATTATTTATTTTGATGGCTCCAGACCAGTAAACCTCCTCGATGACATATGGGCCTTCCCATTTTGAGAGGAGCTTTCCTGCAAAAAATCTAAAACGAGAGTTGTACAAAAGAACATATTCTCCGACTTTAAACTCACGCTTTTGGATTCTTTTGTCATGCCATCTTTTAACTTTCTCTTTGAATAATTTTGCATTTTCATAAGCTTGGGTTCTCCATTCATCTAATGAGCTTATATCAAATAACCTCTTTTCACCAGCAAGTTTGAAATCATAGTTGAGCTCTTTCACTGCCCAAAATGCTTTATGTTCTAACTCAAGAGGCAAATGACAAGCTTTTCCATAAACCATTTCATAAGGAGACATACCCATAGGATTTTTTATATGTTGTTCTATAAGCCCAAAGTGCATCATCTAATTTCTCAGACAAATTCTTCCTAGACCTATTGATAGTCTTTTGCAAAATTAACTTTATTTCTCTATTCCTAAGTTCAACTTGACCACTAGACTGAGGATGATAGGGTGATGCAATTCTATGGTTAACATCATACTTGGAAAGCATTTTACGAAAAGCACCATGAATAAAGTGTGAACCACCATCAGTCATTAAATATCTAGGGACTCCAAAGCTTGGGAAAATAACTTCCTTCAGAATTTTAATAGAGGTGTTGTGATCAACACTACTGGATGGAATAGCTTCTACCCACTTAGTAACATAATCAACAGCAACCAAAATATGTGTGTACCCATTAGAGGAAGGAAAAGGTCCCACGTAATCAAGTCCCCAAACATCAAATGGTTCAACAACAAGTGAATAATTCATAGGCATTTCTTGACGCTTACTATCGGGGATATACCCTGCGGCGTAAACCGGCCGGAAGTTTAACCCAGCCAGACTTGGCGGTTTACATGAGACCCGGCTGAGACTTAACGATTCACTGGCGACCCATTTGGACCTGGCGGTTTACGATTCATTGGTAATCCGGCAGGCGGGTCAGAGGAGCGACAAGACCCGGTGGCCCAACGGGCGGTTCATGAAGGCCGGTTCATACTATGGTGGGCCGGTTTAAGAGGAAAGACGTGAGGAATATTTGTTTTACAAGGAGTTAAGACCTGGACTTGTATCCGGTTTGTATTAGAGATAGACTAGTCCTAATCCTAATAGGACTCCACATGTAACCCACCCCTTCAACATATATAAGGAGGGGCATGGCTCCCCAAAGAGGAAGAGGCAACAATCAATAATCTCTAGGGTTAGACACAATTAGAGGAGAGCCGGTTTACGGCGACTCCCTCATGAGCGTAATGAGATCTAGCCTCAAACAGCATGTAGGGTTATTACCGGAGATGTTTCCCGGGGCCCGAAGCTGTCTAAATCCTCGTCTTGTGTTGCGTCTCTCGATTCCGCTCAACCCGTCTCAAGCTACTACATAGATGTGTTGGCCTCACGACTAAGTCCTCACACTAGGATAGCTGCCGTGACAATTCCACGATAGTTGGCGCCCACCGTGGGGCCTGCGCACGGTGGTGTTGAGTTCTGGAGGGATCTATTCTAAGGATAAAGAAGCTCGCAATATGATCAGATGAAAAAGAGCCGGCATGGAACAATCGCGCAGGAAGCCTGCTGTCAGCCGGGTTAATTAATCCTGCTCATTCAACTTTGGAAGGATGGATACAAGATTGAGATCAAGAGTTAGGGTTGCGTTTGTACGCGGCCACAAGTCGCCGAGATCAATCGGAGTTTTTCCGCAGCAAACGTAGTGCAGTATACGTCAACTAGTCCGATTTAGCAATCGGGTCTGGTTGCTGCCCTCTGGCGTGAAGACTAAAGCCTGTAGGTAAGTTGATTGACAGAAATCTCTGTTTACTACACGGAAAAGCAAACTCCTCAAGGGCACAGATTCCTAGGCCAATCATTACCTTACAATGGATTTCACATAAGGCTTTCCATGTGGCTGCTCACGTCAGTTTCCGGTTTTCAAATACTGTACCTGGTTTTTAAAGAGTCCAGAGATGATTTCCGACGGGGGGCTTGATGCGTCAACCTGCTACCCGAAAAATTGCTGCCACTGTTCCCTGTGTTCGCTGCTATGGTTACCCTTAAAAAAGGGCAACGACCCGTATACGGCTGCGACCCAGTTTTTCGCTACAGTGATTTTTCCTCCAAGCCGGCCTGCCTCTTGCTGTGGTTCTGTTGAGGTTCGCCTCGCCAGTGCCAGTCCGCCGCCCTTCCGTGTCACGAAAAAGAAAAAGAAAAAAAGAGGTTAGGCCACGATATGGAAGGCACGAGGTGGAAGTCAAACAAAGAACGGCTCGGACGAACTCGCATCGAGCCGCTGCCTCTGCGCCACACCTAGCTACCAGACCGCGACCGCTGTTGCCTTCAAATCTCCTGCGACGTGCCTGTGCCTCTTGCTGTTCAAACCGCAGTCTTTGAGTCGGGCCCTGCCTGCGAGTAGCCTCAAGCCGCGGCGTCTCCTTGAGTATAAGAGTGAAGATAGCTGTTATATTCTCTGGCCCCAGCTAGTAAAAACATCTATACCAAGCAAAGCCTTGTGCAGAGCCAGATTATTAAAGGATCAGCTCCCGAGACGTGCCTCCCCGCTCCCATCAATGCCAAAGAATTACTGGTAGTGTCCACGTCCGTGGAAGATTGGAGATTACTAGTAGTACCTCTTGGTGTGTTGGTGTCACTTGGAGATCCGGCGCGGGCACATTCTGACGGACAATGCACTACATGGAAATCATCTATTGTCCAAATATATCAGGTGATATCTGTCTAAATTATTTTTATTTGTACTTAATTCTTGTGAGAACAACTACTCTGCCCTACAGTGTTGTTATCCGCAGGACAATATCCACTATAAAAGTGACGCCAAGATCCTGAGTACGGAGTGTGAGCCGGTGACATTTGCATTGGAGTCTGCACGTATTACGTTGCCCGACAGATATGTGTGCAAGTCGCCACCCCCGTAGTACGGTTTATGTCAATACGAGGTCAACTCACCCGTCTGCGCCTGCGGCCGGCTTTTGTGTCCGCGCCGGCTCACAAACGCTATGGCTGCGCTCGACTCTCTTGTCCGCGCCGGCTTACAACGCCACGGACGACTCGCCCGTCCGCTATCGCGGCCGGTTCACGCGTCCACACCGGCATACAATAAGGAGGATACCTACTGGCCTGACGTATCAGGTGAAATCCATCCATTATATTTTTATATTATATATTGCTTTCTTTAAAAAAAGAGCAATTACTTTGGGTTGCGCTATTTTTTGATGCAGGACAATTGTTCATCGCAAATGCTATGGCCGTGTCATGGATGTATAGCTCGCACCACCATTATAATGCGCTAGCATCTGACCACACCATCAAGCTCGATGAATATATCTGCAAGCCGCCATTATGCAGACCAGTTTACATCAACATGATGTGGTTACCTCGCCCGTCCACGCCGTCTTACAACACCACGGCCGTCTCTCGCGACCGTGCTGGTTTACAACGCCGTGGCCGTCTGCCGCAGCCGACCCGCCCGTGAGCGATTTCAACTTCACCTAGTGATCATCAATTTCATGGCGGATTATTTCCGGCCTGGCACATCAGGTGATAGCCATCTAAAATATATTTTATTGGCACATATTATTTTTGTCAAAGAGTAGTTTATCTTTGCCTTGGTCTGCAATATTGTATGCAGGACAATTATTCACTGCAATAATAAGGATCATGGATATATGGCTCGTGCTACTATGATGTGCTATCATCTGGTCCAAGACCTACACATGTGCATGCTGCCGCTTGTTCGGCCCAATTAATATTAACACGACATGGCTGACTCGCCCGTACGGCATACCGCGTTCGCGTTCGCGATTGACTTGCCCGTCCGCGCTGGCTTACAACGCCGCGGCCGACTCATCTGTCTGTGCCGCCTCTGAAGCCGCGGTCGTCTCTCGCGGCCTGGTCTACATCAACATACCGGGCCACACCTGTCTGCACGAGCTGCTTATTGAGTATGAGCAAGTCACATCTTGGGTAGCCCGGTTTTCTTTCAACAAAATGGAGGCAAATTATCATATACTATCAACCGTCGTCTGCACTGGGTGGCCCAATGGGCAGGCACACAAGTCGCCGCCACTACAGTTTGGTTAAACTTCAAATCACCAGTTCGAAGGAACCATTGGCCGAGTTGCTGACACGGCTCATACGGGATCATTTACAACCTGTCGCAGTCACCTCAACCTTCTATGGATTCACATCGTGCTATCAACACCAATGATATACAAGTTATGCCGGTTTATATCACGGTCAAATATGGAGAGTTTGAAGCCAACTCCTCGAGTCACCTTTGAGACTCGGGGGCTACGATGACATGACTCGACAAATCTTGCCAGTTTCAGCAAATTTAAAGACCCCAGGACGATGGAGGGAAAGATAACCCAGTCCCGGAGGCTACTATTATATTCATGAAAATTTTGGCCGTCATAAAATTTCCGGTTTAGAAAGTATATGACAGTTACAAAATCCCGGCTCAATGAAGAAGTTCCGGGTCATCAGAAAGGATTCCGATTTAAAATCCGGCTCAAGGGAAGTCAGTCTCACTGAAGCTCTCAAATATCCGGTTTACAATCCGGTTCAAGGGGAATCTATTCTCCCACAAAGCTCTGAAGCTCTCCAATCCGGTTTAAGAATTTCCGGTTCAAAAAGGAATTAACTTCTCGCAAGTTCGAGTTGAAAGGCCGTCAGAAAATTTCCGGTTCAAAATGAAGAATGCCGGTTTGCAATCCGGCTCAAGGGAAATCTGTTCTCCCACAAAGCTTTGAAGCTCTCAGTATCTGGTTCAAAATCCCGGTTCAAGAAGAATTTATCTCTTGCAAAAAGTTAAAAGTTGCCGAAGAGGACCTGCTGCCATGGTGCACGGTTCAAACATGGGTATCACACCTTATTGGCTTATTATATTATTGATCACTTGGGGGCTTGGTCGAACCCGAACCATAGCAATGCCTCTTGATCGGCGTAATGCCATAGCATCACTTGGGGGCTTGGTCGAACCCGAACCATAGCTACGCCTCTTGATCGGCGTAATGCCACAACA
>NC_057814.1:284614651-284632471 GCF_018294505.1 Triticum aestivum | reverse complement strand
CATAGCAACGCCTCTTGATCGGCGTAATGCCACAGCATCACTTGGGGGCTTGTTCGAACCCGAACCATAGCCACGCCTTTTGATCGGCGTAATGCCACAACATCACTTGGGGGCTTGGTCGAACCCGAACCATAGCAACACCTCTTGATCGGCGTAATGCCACAACATCACTTGGGGGCTTGGTCGAACCCGAACCATAGCAACACCTCTTGATCAAATTTGGGGCCTGGCGGCCCGTGAAAAGCCTCGACTACGACGGACCTTTATTTGCCTTTTGCTGAGTTTTCTTTGTTTTCATAAGATTTGTGACGTTTTTAAACCGGTGTTTATCAACCCGGTTAGGCCGTCAACTACAAGTTGACAGTATACAATCAAATTATAATCCGGAGACTATCAGCCCGGTCTGGTTTTGACTCAAAGTCACCAGTATTATATATGGTTAATCCGGTGTTTATCACAACCCGGCACGGTTTTATCATAAACCGGGACGATATGGAAGGAGTTATCAGTACTCAAGATTGGGATTATGACCCTTACTACAAAAAGTTGGTAAAACCAACAATGTGATTCAATGTCACAGAAACAGGTTGAATAAAGCATGATGATAAATTATCCGGCGTTTATTAAACCGGCCTGGCTTTGGACTATAAGTCGCTAGTATATATTTGGATTGCGCCATTGGAATCATGCGCTTATAAATCATTGGGTTATATTATTCAAATAACCAAACTTGGCTGAATTTTCATTATGATATTGAATGAATAAGGTGTTCATACCGGATTATATTATCTTGAATAGCCAACATGGCTGGATTTTTATGGTTATTAATAACCGGTATTATTGAGGTTTTCAAAGTCGCTTTAGCGCAATGGCTATTATTTTATCAAAGGATATGATTTATTCTACAATCGAAGGAATAGTCCCGAGTCGCTGCAGGCTTACGACCCGGCACTTGGGGGCTACATTATTCAAATTGAGACATGCAAGTCTCATGTCGCTGCAAGCATGCACCATGACACTTGGGGGCTAATGCCAAGTCATTTTTATTGGCCTTATTGAAGACCCGACTCATCATATCATAATGAGCCGGCCATTGGGGGCTACACATCACTGCTCAAATCTACATGATTATATTTACAAAGTCCCTACTCATCATTGCATAATGACCCGACCCTTGGGGGCTACACTGATTGAAGTTTTTATAAGCAATTACAAGTCCCAGGTTGCTGCAAGCATGACAACCCGGTACTTGGGGGCTACATATATGGAGCATTCAGTTTTTAATAGTGGCTGAGATGAGCAACATGGATTTCTTCAAAGTGGCAGTAATTATATGGAAACAAGTCTTAAGCCATCACTTTGTTCTGCTCAAGACTTGGGGGCTACAGGTAATATGGATGTAAGGGAGAAAAATCTTCAAATTCTCAGTACTGAGCAAACCAGATTGACCCGATGTCTGCAACAATTATGACACGGCGTCGGTAACAATTATGACTCGGTGCCATCCATATTTACAAACCAGTAATTTTGGTAATATTAAACCGGCAAGTTTTACATCTTCAAACCGGCTGAATATCAGATGAGTATTTCAAGACCAAATATTCCTTAAGCCGGCGCTTTGGAAGCTGACTCAAGTGGATTATTCTTCACAATATTTCTCTGTGAGAAACCAATGTTAGCAAATTGATTATGAAGTTGGCTTATTGACCTGGATTTTCTAGAAGAAGGAAATGACAAGGAATTAATGATGATCAGGTGCCAGTTTACAAGAATTCTTAACCCGGAGCATAATCTGTCAAGTTTGTTCTTGTGTTTATTTTACAGGATTAGTTTAACATGGATAACTCCAAATTAAACTGGGAGCTAATGTCCGGGATATACCCCGCGGTGTAAACCGGCCGGAAGTTTAACCTGGCCAGACTTGGCGGTTTACTTGAGACCCGGCTGAGACTTAACGATTCACTGGCGACCCGTTTGGACCTGGTGGTTTACGATTCATTGGTAATCCGGCAGGCGGGTCAGAGGAGCGACAAGACCCGGTGGCCCAACGGGTGGTTCATGAAGGCCGGTTCATACTATGGTTGGCCGGTTTAAGAGGAAAGGCGTGAGGAATATTTGTTTTACAAGGAGTTAAGACCTGGACTTGTATCCGGTTTGTATTAGAGATAGACTAGTCCTAATCCTAATAGGACTCCACATGTAACCCAACCCTTCAACATATATAAGGAGGGGCAGGGCTCCCCAAAGAGGAAGAGGCAACAATCAATAATCTCTAGGGCTAGACACAATTAGAGGAGAGCCGGTTTACGGCGACTCCCTCATGAGCGTAGTGAGATCTAGCCTCAAACAGCATGTAGGGTTATTACTGGATGATGTTTACCGGGGCCCGAAGCTGTCTAAATCCTCGTCTTGTGTTGCGTCTCTCGATTCCGCTCAACCCCTCTCAAGCTACTACATAGATGCGTTGGCCTCACGACTAAGTCCTCACACTAGGACATCTGCCGTGACAATTCCACGGCACTTACCGATATTACCTATTCTTTGACATTCATCGCAAGATGAGACAAACTTACGGGCATCCTTGAAGAGAGTAGGCCAATAAAATCCAGACTACAATACCTTATGAGCAGTTCTATCTCCAGCATGATGCCCTCCATAAGCCTCGGAGTGACATTTCCGTACGATTTGTCCCTGTTCATGCTCAGGTACACAACGTCTAATAATACCATCTACTCCTTCTTTATAAAGATGTGGGTCATCCCAAAAGTAGAGTCTTAAATCATAGAAGAATTTTTTTGTTTTGTTGGTATGTAAAGCTAGGTAGAAAATATTTAGCAACAATGTAATTAGCATAGTTAGCATATCAAGGAGTACTATTAGAAACATTTATTGCAGCTAACTGCTCATCAGGAAAACTATCTTCAATAGGAAGTGGGTCATCAAGCACATTTTCAAGCCTAGACATGTTATCAGCTACTGGGTTCTCGGCTCCTTTTCTATCAACGATATGTAAATCAAGTTCTTGTAACAAGAGAACCCAAAGAATAAGTCTAGGTTTAGCATCTTTCTTTTCCATAAGATATTTAATAGCAGCATGGTCTGTGTGAACAGTTACTTTGGAATCAACAATATAAGGTCTAAATTTATCACAAGCAAACACCACTGCTAAGAATTATTTTTCAGTAGTAGCATAGTTTTGTTGAGCACTATCTAGAGTTTTACTAGCATAATGAATAACATTCAATTTCTTATCCACTCTTTGTCCTAGAACAACACCAACAGCATAATAACTCACATCACACATAATTTTAAAAGGCAAGTTCCAATCAGGTGGTTGAACAATAGGTGCAGTAATTAAGGCTTTCTTGAGTGTTTCAAAGGCTTCAAGACAATCATCATAAAAAACAAAAGGATTATCCTTTTGCAAGAGACTAGTGAGAGGCCTAGAAATTTTAGAAAAGTCTTTGATAAATCTCCTATAGAAACCAGCATGACCTAGGAAACTACGAATACCTTTGATGTCCTTAGGACATGGCATTTTCTCAATTGCATCAACCTTAGCTTGATCCACTTCAATACCTCTTTCATATATTTTATGACCCAAGACAATGCCTTCATTAACCATAAAGTGGCACTTCTCCCAATTCAAGACAAGATTTGTTTGTTCACATCTCTGCAAAACTCAGTAAAGATTGCTTAAACAATCATCAAAAGACTTCCCATAAACAGAAAAGTCATCCATGAAAAACTCAACAATCTTTTCACAAAAGTCAGAGAATATAGCAGTCATACATCTTTGAAAGGTAGCAGGTGCATTACATAAACCAAAAGCATACGTCTATAAGCATAGGTTCCAAAAGGACAAGTAAAAGTAGTGTTTTCTTGATCAGGTTGAGAAACAGGTATTTGTGAAAAGCCAGAGTATCCATCAAGGAAGCAAAAGTGTGTGTGCTTAGATAATCTTTCAAGCATTTGATCAATAAAAGGCAAAGGCTAATGATATTTTGTTGTTGCTTTGATTAATTTTCTAAAATCAATTACTATTCTATGGCATGTAACAATTCTTTGTGGAATAAGTTCATTCTTATCATTAGGAACAACAGTAATACCTCCTTTCTTAGGGACACAATGAACAGGACTTGCCCATCTACTATCAGCTATAGGAGAGATTATACCTGCTTCCAGAAGTTTTAGTATTTCCATTCTTACCACCTCTTTCATCTTCGGATTTAACCGACGTTGGTGATCAACAACGGGTTTAGCATCAGGTTCCATATTAATTTTGTGCTGACATAGAGAGGGACTAATGCCCTTTAAATCATCAAGAGTATATCCAATAGCAGCCCGGTGCTTCCTTAGAACTTTCAATAATCTTTCTTCTTCATGTTTTGAAAGGTTAGCACTAATAATAACATGATATATCTTCTTTTCATCAAGATAAGCATATTTCAAAGTGTATGGCAATTGTTTTAATTCAAACATAGGATCACCTTTAGGTGGAGGTGGACCTCCTAGAGTTTCAATAGGAAAATTGTATTTAAGTAGAGGACATTGTTCAAAGAAAATCTTATCTATTTCATTTCTTTCATGCATATGTAAATCATTGTCATGGTCTAGCAAATATTGTTCTAAAGGATCAGTAGGTGGCACAACAATAGAAGCAAGACCAATTAATTCATCCTTACTAGATAATTCTCTTTCATGATATTTCTACTAAACTTGGAAAAATTAAACTCATGAGACTCATCACCAAAGCTAACACCAACAGTTTCTTTCTTGCAATCTATCTTAGCATTAACTGTGTTCAAGAAAGGTCTACCAAAGATAATGGGACAGAAGTCATCTTTGGGGAACCAAGGACAAGAAAATCAGTAGGGTATTTTATTTTCCCACAAAAGACTTCAACATCTCTAACAATCCCAATTGGTTATATGGTGTCTCTATTAGCAAGTTTAATAGTAACATCTATTTCTTCTATCTCAGCAGGTGCTATGTCTTTCATAATTTCTTGATATAAAGTGTAAGGAATAGCACTCACACTAGGACCCATGTCACATAAACCATGATAACAGTGAGCTCCTATTTTAACTGAAATAACAGGCATGCCAACAACATGTTTATGTTTATCTTTTCTATCAGGTTTAGCATTTCAAGCAGCTTCTTCACAAAAGTAAATAACATGCCCATCAATATCTTCTTCCAAGATATCTTTAACCATAGCAATGCTAGGTTATACTTTAATTTGTTCATCAGGTTAGGTGTTCTAATATAGCTTTTGTTAACCACAATTGAAGCTTTAGCATGTTCCTTTATCCTAACAGGGAAAGGTGGTTTCTCAATATAAGCAGAAGGAACAACTGGATCAACATTATAAAGTATAATTTCTTCTTTAACTGGTACCGGTTCTTTAATTTCTTCTTTAATAGGTGGGTGATATTTAAACCACTTCTCTTTAGGGAGTTCAACATGAGTAGCAAATGATTCACAAAAGGAGGCTACTATCTCAGAGTCAAGCCCATATTTAGTGCTGAACTTTTGAAAAGCATCGGTATTCATAAAAGATTTAACACAATCATACTTAAGTTTAATACTTGACTCTGTACCTTCGTCGAGTTCCCAATCTTCAAAGTTGCATTTAATTCTTTCTAAAAGATCCCACGAGTTCAATAGTCTTCTTCATAAAAGAAACATCACAAGAAGTATCAAGCATGGTTTGATCATTACGAGAAAGCCGAGCATAAAAATTCTGGATAATAATGTCTCTTGAGAGCTCATGATTAGGGTATGAATATAACATTGACTTAAGCCTCCCCCAATATAGAGCGATACTTTCTCCTTCACGAGGACAAAAATTATATATATAATTCCGATCACGATGAACTAGATGCATAGGATAATTTTTTTGGTGGAACTCCAATTTCAAACGATTCCAATTCCATGATCCAATATCATCGCATAGCCTATACCATGCCAATGCTTTTTCCTTCAAAGATAAAGGGAAAACCCTTCTCATCACCTCATCTCCAGGTAAACCTGCAAGCTTGAACAATCCACAAATTTGTTCTACATAAATCAAGTGCATATCAGGATGTTCTATTCCATCTCCTGCATAAGGATTAGCCAGCAGTTGTTCTATCATACCCGTAGGAATTTCATATTGAATATTTTCAGTAGGTGCATTAGGTTGAGGGGTAACTAATTGTGGTTCCGGATGAGGTGAAGATACCCTGAACAAACCCCTCAAAGGATTGTTTTCCATAGTAACAAGTGACAATAAATTTCAGCACACTATATAAATGTTTCCTTACCAAATTCCACTTACCAAAGGCATTTCACTCCCCGGCATCGGCGCCAGAAAATAGCCTTGATGACCCACAAGTACAGGGGATAAATTGTAGCTCTTTTCGATAAGTAAGAGTGTCGAACCCAATGAGAAGCAGAAGGAAATGACAAGTAGTTTTCAGTAAGGTAATGTCTGCAAGTGCTGAAATTGTAAGTAGCACCGTAGTTTGATAGCAAGATAATTTGTAACGAGCAAGTAACGATAAGAGTAACAAGTATGCAGCAAGGTATCCCAATCCTTTTGAGGGAAAGGACAGGCCAAAACGGTCTCTTATGATAAGCAAACGTTCTTGAGGGTACACGGGAATTTCATCTAGTCACTTTCATCATGTTGGTTTGATTTGTGTTTGCTACTTTGATAATTTGATATGTGAGTGGACCGGTGCTTAGGTGCTATTCTTACTTGAACAAACCTCCTACTTATGATTAACCCCCCCGCAAGCATCCGCAACTACGAGAAAAGTATTAAGAATAAATTCTAACCATAGCGTTAAACTCTAGGATCCAATCGGTCCCTTACGGAATATCGCATAAACTGGGGTGTAAGCTTTTGTCACTCTCGAACCCATCATCTAATTGCTACTCCACAATGCATTCCCTTAGGCCCAAATATGGTGAAGTTTCATGTAGTCGACGTTCACATGACACCACTAAGGGAATAACAACATGCATACTATCAAAATATCGAACACATATCAAGTTCACATGATTACTTGCAACATGATTTCTCCCGTTACCTCAAGAACAAAAGTAACTACTCACAAATGATAAACATGCTCATGGTCAGAGGAGTATTAAATAGCATATTGGATCTGAACATATAATCTTCCACCATATAGTAATCAACTACAAGATGTAATCAACACTACTAGTCACCCACAAGCACCAATCTATAGTTCCGGTAACAATATTGAATACACAAGATGAACTAGGGTTTGAGATGATATGGTGATGTTGAACATGTTGATGGAGATTGCCCTCCCCAAGATGGGAGAGTTGTTGGTGATGATGATGACGATGATTTCCCACCTCCGGGAGGGAAGTTCCCCCGGCGGAATCACTCCACCGGAGGGCAAAAGTGCTCCTTCCCAAGTTTCTCCTCGAGACGGCGGCGCTCTGTCCCGAAAGCCTTCCCTTATTTTTTCTAGGTTAAAATGACTTAAATAATAGAAGATGGGCACCGGAGGTGTGCCGACAAGGCCACAACCCACCAGGGCGTGCCAGGGGGCCCTGGCACACCCAGGTGGGTTATGCGCATCTGGTGGCCCCCCTCTGATAGTTATGGGCTCCAATATTTCTTAAATATTCCATAAAAAATCCACATCAAGTTTCAGCTCATTTGGAGTTGTGCAGAATAGGTAGCCCGACGTAGCTTTTTCAGGTCCAGATTTCCAGCTGCCGGAATTCTCCCTCTTTGTGTGTACCTTGTAATTTATGAGAGAAAAGGCATTAGAATTACACCAAAAAGCATTATTATGGATAAAAATTGTAAATAACAGTAAGAAAACATGATGCAAAATGGACGTATCACTCCCGGACCGCCTCTTTGCTCCATAAATACCCCAATATTCCCAAAACCCTAGGGGAGTCGACAACATATTGATCCAGTCGCCGCAAAGTCCAGAACCACCAGATCCAATCTAGACACCATCTCGGATGGGGTTCACCACCTCCATTGGTGCCTCTCCGATGATGCGTGAGTAGTTCTTTATAGACCTTCGGGTCCGTAGTTAGTAGCTAGATGGCTTCCTCTCTCTCACTGAATTCTCAATACAATGGTCTCTTGGAGATCCATATGATGTAACTCTTTTTGTGGTGTGTTTGTTGGGATCTGATGAACTTTGAGTTTATGATCAGTTATATCTTTTTATATCCATGAAGGTATTTGAGTTTCTTTGATATCTTTTATGCATGATCTCTTATAGCCTCGTATTTCTTCTCCGATATTTGGGTTTTGTTTGGCCAACTTGATCTATTTATCTTGCAATGGGAAGAGGTGCTTTGTAGTGGCTTCGATCTTACAATGCTTGATCCCAGTGACATGAGGGGAACCGACACGTATGTATCATTACT
Source organism: Triticum aestivum (assembly GCF_018294505.1). Taxonomy (NCBI): domain Eukaryota; kingdom Viridiplantae; phylum Streptophyta; class Magnoliopsida; order Poales; family Poaceae; genus Triticum; species Triticum aestivum. The sequence goes on along the minus strand of NC_057814.1, from coordinate 284,624,056 downwards.
ACTAAGGATAAAACGATGGGGTCTATCTCTACATAAATAGATCTTGTCTACATCATGTCATCGTTCTTATTGCATTACTCCATTTCTCCATGAACTTAATACACTAGATGCATGCTGGATAGCGGTCTATGTGTGGAGAAATAGTAGTAGATGCAGGCAGGAGTCGGTCTACTAATCTTGGACGTGATGCCTATATAATGATCATTGCCTGGATATCGTCATGATTATTTGAAGTTCTATCAATTGCCCAACAGTAATTTCTTCACCCACCATTTGCTATTTTTCTCGAGAGAAGCCACTAGTGAAACCCGGGTCTCTTCCTCATATATTTGCCATTGCGATTTGCTTTTCTTTTGCATTTATTTTCAGATCTATTAAACCAAAAATACAAAAATACCTCGCTGCATTTTATTCTTATTTATTTTATTTGGCATTCGATCTATCAATCTACTACAATTTATTTCACGTCCGTTTGCCTATCTTGAGGCGCTGTTACTTGGAAGGGATTGACAACCCCTTTAACATGTCGGGTTGCGAGGATTTGTTATCTGTGTGCAGGGGCTGTTTACGTTATGTTGCTTGGTTCTCCTACTGGTTCGATGACCTTGGTTTCTTCACTGAGGGAAATACCTACCGTCGCTGTGCTGCATCATCCCTTCCTCTTTGGGGAAATACCGACGTAGTCCTAGCCGACATCAAAAGGAATTTCTGGCGCCGTTACCGGGGATGATCTTCAACATAAACCAGGTTCCTAATCACAAATCTCATCTCCTCGCAATTTACATTATTTGCCATTTGCCTCTCGTTTTCCTCTCCCCCACTTCACAAAAATTTGTCGTTTTATTCACCTCTTTTTTCGTTCGCCGTTTTCTTGCTGGATCTGTTTTTGAGTGCAATCTTGTTGTGTGGTCATCATGACTCAAGAGAACACCAAGTTATGTGATTTCTCAAATACCAACAACAATGATTTTATTGGCACTCTGATTGCTCCTCCCGCCACTAGTGCGGAGTCTTGTGATATTAATACTACTTTGCTGAATCTTGTTATGAAAGATCAATTTTCCGGTACTCCTAATGAGGGTGCCGCGTTCCATCTTAATACCTTCGTGGAATTATGCGATATGCAAAAGAAAAAAGATGTGGACGATGATGTGGTGAAGATGAAATTATTCCGTTTTCTTTGCATGATTCTGGAAAATTTTGGTTCTCTTCTTTGCCTCGCAATAGTATTGATTCTTGGAATAAGTGCAAAGATGCTTTTATCACTAAGTATTTTCCGCCCGCAAAAATTATTTCCCTTAGAACCCAGATCATGAATTTCAAGCAACTTGAACATGAGCATGTTGCACAATCTTGGGAAAGGATGAAAATGATGCTAAGGAATTGCCCAACTCATGGGTTAAATCTTTGGATGATCATACAAATTTTTTATGTGGGATTGAATTTTGTTTCTCGTAATCTTTTAGATTCTGCCGCGGGTGGTACTTTTATGGAAATTACTTTGGGTGAAGCCACCAAATTGCTTGATAATATTATGGCAAATTATTCGCAATGGCATACCGAAAGAGCTCCTACTAGTAAAAAAGTTAACTCGGTTGAAGAAATTTCTTCTTTGAGTGAAAAAGTTGATGCTCTTATGAAATTGGTTGCTAGTGAAAGTGCTCCTATTGATTTTAATGATATTTCTTTACCTACTTTGATTGAGCAAATTAGTGATGTTGTAGATGTGAATTTTATCTCTCGAAATAATTTCAACAACAATGCTCATAGAGGTAATTTTAATCCTAGGCCTTTTCCTAGTAATTCCTCTAATAATTATGGTAATTCCTATGGAAATATATCTTATAATAATAATAGAAACACCTCTGATATTGAGAATAATGTTAAGGAATTTATCAACGTGCAAAAAGTTTTCAACACTTCCATAGAAGAAAAGTTGAGTAAGACTGATGATTTGTCTAGAAGTGTTGATAGAATTTCTCATGATGTGGAAAATCTCAAGATGAAAATTTTTGTGCCTAAAGTTGAGGAATCAATTAAAGCTCTTTATGTTTCTATGGATGAAAGTAAGAAAAGAACCGCTATGCTTAGAGCTAAAAGAGAATTTTAGACAAAGCGTTTTCTAGTGATTACTTTCGTAAAAGGGATGAAGATCTTAAAGTGATTGGTGTTTCTTCTATTGATTCCTTGTTTAGTAAAGCTAAGGTTGATGAAAAAGGGACTGGAGAAGAGTCAACTTTAGCTAGAAGGCGTCCCGATATTTCGGAGGGTGAAAATCTTGTTGAGAAAATTGATAGAAGTGTGTTTGAAGAGGTCAAAACTTTAACTAGTGATGTGCCCACTCTTTTGGATTACAAAGACTTTAATTATGATAGTTGCTCTTTGACTGATTGTATTTCTTTGTTGCAATCCATGATAAATTCACTCCATGCCTATGAACAAAATAAAGCTTTTACTAAAAATATTGTTGATGCTATGATGAAAGCTTTTGAACAAAAATTGGAATTAGAAGTATTAATTCCTAGAAAATTGCATGATGAATGGGAACCTACTATCAAATTCAAGATTAAAAATTATGAGTGTTTTGCTTTATGTGACTTGGGTGCTAGTGTTTCTACAATTCCGAAATCTTTATGTGATGTGCTTGGTCTTACCGATATTGAATCATGTTCTTTGAATTTGCACTTGGCAGATTCTACTATTAAAAATCCTATGGGAATAATTAATGATGTTCTTATTCTTGCAAATAGGAATTATGCCCCCATATATTTTATTGTTCTTGATATTGATTGCAATCCATCTTGTCCAATTATTCTCGGTAGACCGTTTTTACGCACTGTTGGTGCCGTTATTAATATGAAAGAAGGCAATATCAAGTTCCAATTACCTTTGAGGAAGGGTATGGAACACTTTCCTAGAACAAGAATTAGGCCTCCATATGAATCGATCATGAGGGCATCTTATGGATCTCGAACCAAAGATGACAAAACTTAGATCCTTGCTTTATGCCTAGCTAAGGGCGTAAAACTATAGCGCTTGTTGGGAGGCAACCCAATGAATAAATTTATTTTTGCTTTTTGCTTTCTATTGTTGAGTGTTTGCACAATTATGCTACTGTTATGATTGTGTTTTTTGTGTGTTTTAGTTAGTGTTTGTGCCAAGTAAAGCCTTTACGATCTTCTTGGGTGATAGTTGTTTGATCTTGCTGAAAAATAGAAACTTAAGCACTCACGAAAATAATTTTCATAAATCACAAAAATGTGCTTTTACCTTGAATCTTTCTGCAGAAGATTAATATACAAATTACCCAGGTCGTCTTAATTTTTCTGAATTTTTGGAGTTACAGAAGTATTCGAAATACTAAGATTGCTACATACTGTTCTGTTTTGACAGATTCTGTTTTGACAGATTCTGTTTTCTTTGTGTTGTGTGCTTATTTTGATGGCTCTATGGTTTTCTTTGATGAGTTTTTGCCATAGAAATGTTGGAATACAATAGATATAATGCAAAAACAAAATATGAATTGGTTTGATACAGTACTTATAGTAGTGGTTTGCTTTCTTATAGTAAGGGATCTCACGAAGGTTTTGTTGAGTTTTGTGTGATTGAAGTTTTCAAGTTTTAGGTTATCTTACGATGGATGAAGGAATAAGGAGTAGAAGATCCTAAGCTTGGGGATGCCCCGGCATCCCAAGCTATTATCCAAAAGTGAGCAAACAACTAAGCTTGGGGATGCCCCCGAGTTGCATCCCCTCTTTCTTCTAACGACCATCAGTATTTTACTCGAAGCTATATTTTTATTCATCACATACTATGTGTTTTGCTTGGAGCGTCTTGTATGATACGAGTCTTTGCTTCCTTTGCTTTGTGTTTTAAGTCTTGATACCTTGCTGGACACACCTATTTGAGAGAGCCAAAATTATGTCATGACTTGTTAACATTGCTCTCTATGCTTCACTTAAATCTTTTGTGAGCTATGGACTTGCTCTAGTGCTTCACTTATATCTTTTTGAGCATGGTGTGCTTTGGTATTTTTGAAGAAATTCTCTCTTGCTTCACTTAGATTTATTTGAGAGTTAATCAAATTTTCAAGAAATTCTCTCTTGCTTCACTTAAATTACTTTGAGAGAAAGAAAAAAATTATGCTCATGATCTTCACTTATATTTGTTTGAGCTTATGAAAAGCAACACATGAAAATTAGTCCCAAAGTGATAGATATCCAAGAAGGATATAATAAAAACTTTCATGGAGATCATTGGACAAAATAAACTTGATTCTTAGTAATAGTTTTGAGATATGACGATGTGATATGTGAGTTATGTTGATGAGTAATTATGCTTTAGTAAGAATATTGGTGTTAAAGTTTGTGATTCCCTATGCAAGTATGAAAGTCAATAGTCATGCAATGAAATTATATCCTACTTGTGGTGAATTATTCGGTGTTAATTATGCTTAATGCTTGCTTATGAGATTATTCGTTTCTTGGTTGGTCGCTTCCCAATCTTTTGCTAGCCTTCATTTTGCACTAAGTATGATCTCTACTTGTGCATCCAAAATCCTTCAAACCAGTTTTGCCACATGAGTCCACTATATCAACCTATATGTGGTATTATTTTGCCCTTCTAAGCAAATTTGCATGTGCCATCTCTAATTTTCAAAATAAACTTCTCTTTTGTGTGTTCGTTTCGCTCGCGGAGCGGTGAGGGGTGGCTAATATTTTCCATGCTAGATGTGTTATCCTCACGATGAGTGTTTATTCACTTGTCATTGCACGAGAGTAAGGCAAAGGTTTTAGGGATGCCCAGTCCCGAAATGAAAAATGAATTTACTTTATGTTGTCAAATAATAAATTCCTTGGAAAGTGTTGGTATGGAGGGCAACCGTGGATACGGCTAGCCATGTAAAGTGAAAGTATGGTTGAAAAAGGAATAAACTTTATTTTCTGTTTGCGAACTGCCTATGATATATCTAGCATGCAAAGTGTTGGGAACTCTAAGTCGTTTTCGTTGGTGGGAAGGATACACCTCCCAAAATATTTTTATCTCTAAATTTTTCGCTTTGAGCTCTGGCACCTCTACAAATCCCTACTTCCCTTTGCGAAGGGCCTTTATTTTACTTTATGCAATTTTTATTTTGAATTTGAGTCTCCATCTTCTCTTATAAAAGCACCAACTAAGAGGCAATATGATCATACTTGAGTATTGGGTGTAGCTAATATGCGAGTGTGTTTCATGAATAGATCAATGGTTGAGCATGATGGGCTAGGGATAACTTATTTTAGTGTTAATATTTTGAAAGACATGTTGCTTGTTGATATGCTTGAGTATTTAAATTATCATGTCAAAACTAGACTATTGCTTTGAACAATATAAAAGTCCAAATGTCCATGCTATGAAGAAAAGAATATGATATGACATGTTAGGCATCATTCCACATCAAAAATTCTGTTTTTATCACTTACCAACTCGAGGACGAGTAGGAGTTATGCTTGGGGATGCTGATACGTCTCCAACGTATCTATCATTTTTTATTGTTCCATACTGTCATATTATCAATCTTGGATGTTTTATAATCATTTTATAGTGATTTTATATGATTTTTTGGTACTAACTTATTGACATAGTGCCAAGTGCCAGTTGCTATTTTCTGCATGTTTTTTACATCACGGGAAATCAATATTAGACGGAGTCCAAATGCAACGAAACTTTACGGAGATTTTTTATGGACCGGAAGACACATATTGGGCCTTGGCAGCACCTGGGGGGGTGCTCCGAGGAGAGCACAACCCACTAGGGCGCGCCAGGAGGCCCAGGCGCGCCCTTGTGGGTTGTGCCCACCTCGGGTGCCCCTCGGACCGCCCCTTTGCTCTATAAATACCCCAATATTCCCAAAATCCTAGGGGAGTCAACGAAATATTGATCCAGCCGCTACAGAGTCCAGAACCACCATATCGAATCTAGACACCATCTCGGATGGGGTTCACCACCTCCATTGGTGCCTCTCCGATGATGCATGAGTGGTTCTTTGTAGACCTTCGGGTCCGTAGTTAGTAGCTAGATGGCTTCCTCTCTCTCGCTGAATTATCAATACAATGGTCTCTTGGAGATCCATATGATGTAACTCTTTTTGCGGTGTGTTTGTTGGGATCTGATGAACTTTGAGCTTATGATCAGTTATATCTTTTTATATCCATGAAAGTATTTGAGTTTCTTTGATCTCTTTTATGCATGATCTCTTATAGCCTCGTATTTCTTCTCTGATATTTGGGTTTTGTTTGGCCAACTTGATCTGTTTATCTTGCAATGGGAATAGGTGCTTTGTATTGGGTTCGATCTTACGGTGCTTGATCTCAGTGACAGAAGGGGAACCGACACGTATGTATCGTTGCTACTAAGGATAAAACGATGGGTCTATCTCTACATAGATAGATCTTGTCTACATCATGTCATCGTTCTTATAGCATTACTCCGTTTCTCCATGAACTTAATACACTAGATGCATGCTGGATAGCGGTCGATGTGTGGAGCAATAGTAGTAGATGCAGGCAGGAGTCGGTCTACTAATCTTGGACGTGATGCCTATATAATGATCATTTCCTGGATATCGTCATGATAATTTGAAGTTCTATCAATTGCCCAACTGTAATTTGTTCACCCACCGTTTGCTATTTTTCTCGAGAGAAGCCACTAGTGAAACCTACGGCCCCCGGGTCTCTTTCTCATATATTGGCCTTGGCGAGTTACTTTTCTTTTGCATTTATTTTATGATCTATTAAACCAAAAATACAAAAATACCTCGCTGCATTTTATTCTTATTTATTTTATTTGGTGTTCGATCTATCAATCTACTAGAATTTATTTCACGTTCCTTTGCCTATCCTGAGGCGCCGCTACCTAGAAGGGATTGACAACCCCTTTAACACGTCGGGTTGCGAGGATTTGTTATCTATGTGCAGGGGCTGTTTACGTTGTGTTGCTTGGTTCTCCTACTGGTTAGATAACCTTCGTTTCTTCACTGAGGGAAATACCTACCGTCGCTGTGTTGCATCATCCCTTCCTCTTTGGGGAAATACCGACGTAGTCCTAGCCGACATCAATTATATAAACCTTTTTCAGGTTGCATGCAGGGTATAGGGGGCAGGGTGTTCTTCTCGAGCATGTCTCCCTTGTGCGGCTTATAGACGCGGCACATATGTGGGCTCCCCGAGGTATATATACTATCCTTTACCGACAATTAGGGGGCCCACACAATCTATCCCTTTGACCCAACAACGGGAATGGTTTGACCATGATGGTTTCCTATTGATAATAGTAAGGTACACGTGCATTGCACGCATGAGATTTGGTAACCAAATTGTGAATAAATACCACACTATAGCTTGTAAGCTTTGAGTCATATATGCATGATGTAGATGTTCGTTTAATTCTTATAGTTCATCTCATCCAAAATCAATTAATTTTATAAAAAGAATCTATTTTAAGATTCATGGAATTGTGCATTGTAAAGCATAAAGTAAAAACAAAAAGTGACAATTCATTTACAAAAAAAAGTTTGGGCAATTAAGATATGGAAGATTCTAGAGAGCAAAGGAGAAGTGCTTTTTTGTTTTGAGGTTTGTGCTTTATGCTTAAGTTCAACCATGGAGTCTTCTAGATTGTACATGTGGTAGAATCTGGTGGAATGTAGATGATATCCAACGGCCAGTAGTGCTCGGATTTGCCAACTCTGTACCGTTGGATTGGCTTCATCCAACGACCAACTTTCAATGTTTTTCGCACACTATATAGGGGTATAGATATAGATGTGTCCCATGATAGACCAAATAAAGTTTGAGCGCATGCATGGGACGACCCCCCCCCCCCCGCCGCCTCGAAGTTGGGAAACTGACATCGTACGTATTGAACCAGGCTTGGAGTCGGGTTCGGTGTTCGGTTTGTAATGTAGTTGGTGGCCCATCAAAGTTGGTGGCACATCGAAGTTGTGCATTCGGGATTTAAACACATCACCCACCACCGTACCCACACATATTTTCGGGCCGCATGCAGTGTATACGGGGTCTTCTGATCGACCACGTCTCCCTTGTGCGGTTTTTGTGATGACACGCATATCTGTGGGCTCCCCGAGTGTATATATATCATCCCTTTGACCGATAATGAGGCGTATGTGTTGGCTGGTTCGTGTTAGGGTTAGGGCCGGTCACCGTCACATGTTGCTCAACCAAAGGTCGAGCTCATGCGTTGTCAGGATTCCCTCCCACATGCTCGGATTGCCGGGTTCGACCTACATCATACCCTGCGGATCTCATCCTTAACTACCTTGCCATCATGGTTGTTGTCTGTATCAAGAGGTAGGCACCACATCTCAATTGTACATTATTCTATATTGAAAACACACATCACCCCTTCCCAACGTACATCATTTTGGGCCGCATGCAAGAGGTGCTGGTTTGTGGTCCCTCTCATACGATTTTTGTGATGGTTCAATCTATTGGCCCAAGCGGTCTATCGACAACAACAACTGTCGTTTGACCAAATTAAACGATAGATTCATTGGTCCGTCTTATGGTAGGTCATGGCGACATGCATGTATGACCAAAGTATCGATCATTACATGCATCCGCCCCGCTGACACGAAGTGGGAGGTGGTGAGCCAAGCATCCTAGCTAGGTACGACATTATGTCATTATATATATATATCCAAGGGTGCTTTTGGGTTTGCGAGGAAGGTGCCATCAAAGTTATGCATTGTGTATTTAAAGTTTTAAACATCCCCAGTATTCCTACATATATTTAGCCACTTCCCGGTGGTTCTTGACTTATGGCCCCTCTCATCGATCTTCGACGACGCGCCCAACGGTGTGTAACATCCCAAATTTTCAATTTGGAATGTTATAAATTAGATCATCATTGCATATCATATTTTATTGCATTTTGGTTGATCCTAGAAATTCTACGCAACTCAAGGACCCACGGAGAGAGTTGGGGATTTCATTATTTTCATATTCGAGTCTATCTCGAATTTTGAAAAGAGGATCGTTTGATTTTAATTTTTTTCTCTAAACTATTTCTTTTATTAAAATAAAAGAGAGAGAATAAAATGACTTCCTTAAAATAAAGAAATATCAGAGATTTAATATTAAAATCAAATAAGATTTTTATTCGGAGTTTTGTCACTATTTTATTTGAATTAGGAAAAATATGCATTTTTCGAAATTGCATTTTAGGCCCAAATAAATGTTCACTTTGTCCGCCCTGTTTTTAAAGGACGGGGAAATTTTATTTCGAAATTTTTGGAGTCCGTTTAGTATTTATTTTCTTTCTTTTTCTGCACGTCGGAATTATTTAAAAAAAAGTCAAACCGACTTCGGGCCGTACCCGGCCAGGAGACCCCGGGCCGGCCCCTTT
>NC_057814.1:284587354-284614203 GCF_018294505.1 Triticum aestivum | reverse complement strand
GCCGCGCCGCCGCCCGCTGGAGTTCGAGGTAGCCGCCGGTTTGTTTTAAAGAAAACCAATTGGTTTTATTTCGTAAACCCTAGTTTCGTTTTGTTTAGATCGGTTCATTTGGCATTTTTATGCATTAATTGAGTTTCTGGGAATTAATGTGCATAATTCAAATTTGAACTACAAGAATATGCTCCAGTGCACCAAAGTTGTTTGAAAAATCACATGTGTGTCCTTGGGTGAATTTCTAGGTCCAATGCAAGAGATGGGAATGAAATTCAAACATCTGGGCGTCGTGGCTCGCCCGGAAAGATTGAGAAACTTGGTTTTTTAATTCCTGTAAATCAAAAACACACCTGAAAATCATGAAACTTGGCATGGTGTCATGACATGGCACCAACATGCTACGGTAATTTTTTTGGCCGAACTGGGACAAGCTTTGGTGTAAGCTTCATGCAAAACAGAGCTTCCCTCAAGAAGACTCGTGGTTCCGAGAGGGAACGTGTCACCTCCGTGTGAGAAACTAGATACGTATATTGCCTTCTCCCGCCTTAATTTTTTTACACAGGCAGATTAGATCAAATAGAGGTATCGTGCTAAAATTTTGAATTATTCTGGGTTCGTTTGGCATTTTTATGCATTAATTGAGTTTCTGGGCATTTAATGTGCATAATTCAAATTTGAACTACAAGAATATGCTCCAGTGCACCAAAGTTGTTTGAAAAATCACATGTGTGTCCTTGGGTGAATTTCTAGGTCCTATGCAAGAGATGGGAATGAAATTCAAACATCTGGGCGTCGTGGCTCACCCGGAAAGATTGAGAAACTTGGTTGTTTAATTCCTGTAAATCCAAAATACGCCTGAAAATCATGAAACTTGGCATGGTGTCATGACATGGCACCAACATGTTGCCATAATTTTTCTGTCCGAATTTGGACAAGCTTTGGTGTAAGCTTCTTGCAAACGGGAGCTTCCCTCAAGAAGGCTCGTGGTTCCGAGAGGGAACGTGTCACCTCTGTGTGCGAAACGAGGTACGTATACTGCCTTCTCCCGCCTTAATTTTTTTACACAGGCAGATTAGACCAAATAGAAGTATCGTGCTAAATTTTGGAATTATTCTGGGTTCGTTTGGCATTTTTTATGCATTAATTGAGTTTTTGGGCATTTAATGTGCATAATTTAAATTTGAACTACAAGCACATGGTCCAGTGCACCATAGTTGTTTGAAAAATCACATGTGTGTCCTTGGGTGAATTTATAGGTCCCACGCTAGAGATGGGAATGAAATTAAAACATCTGGGCGTCGTGGCTCGCTCGGAAAGATTGAGGAACTTGGTTTTTTAATTCCTGTAAATCAAAAACACGCCTGAAAATCATGAAACTTGGAATGGTGTCATGACATGGCACCAACATGCTACGGTAATTTTTTTGGCCGAATTGGGACAGGCTTTGGTGTAAGCTACTCGCAAAACCGGAGCTTCCCTCAAGAAGACTCGTGGTTCCGAGAGGCAACGTGTCACCTCTGTGTGCGAAACTAGATACCTATATTGCCTTCTCACTCCTTAATTTTTTTACATAGGCAGATTAGATCAAATAGAGGTATCGTGCTTAAATTTTGAATTATTCTGGGTTCGTTTGGCATTTTTATGCATTAATTGTGTTTCTGGGCATTTAATGTGCATAATTCAAATTTGAACTACAAGAATATGCTCCAGTGGACCAAAGTTGTTTGAAAAATCGCATGTGTGTCCTTGGGTGAATTTCTAGGTCCAATGCAAGAGATGGGAATGAAATTCAAACATCTGGGCGTCGTGGCTCGCCAGGAAAGATTGAGAAACTTGGTTTTTTAATTCCTGTAAATCAAAAACACACCTGAAAATCATGAAACTTGGCATGGTGTCATGACATGGCACCAACATGCTACGGTAATTTTTTTGGCCGAATTGGGACAAGCTTTGGTGTAAGCTTCTTGCAAACCGGAGCTTCCCTCAAGAAGACTCGTGGTTCCGAGAGGGAACGTGTCACCTTAGTGTGCGAAACTAGATACGTATATTGCCTTCTCCCACCTTAATTTTTTTTACACAGGAAGATTAGATCAAATGGAGGTATCGTGCTAAAATTTTGAATTATTCTAGGTTCGTTTGGCATTTTTATGCATTAATTGAGTTTCTGGGCATTTAATGTGCATAATTCAAATTTGAGCTACAAGAATATGTTCCAGTGCACCAAAGTTGTTTGAAAAATCACATGTGTGTCCTTGGGTGAATTTCTAGGTCCTATGCAAGAGATGGGAATGAAATTCAAACATCTGGGCCTCGTGGCTCGCCCGGAAAGATTGAGAAACATGGTTGTTTAATTCATGTAAATCCGAAACACGCTTGAAAATCATGAAACTTGGCATGGTGTCATGACATGGCACCAACATGCTGCCGTAATTTTTCTGTCCGAATTGCGACAAGCTTTGGTGTAAGCTTCTTGCAAACCGGAGCTTCCCTCAAGAAGGCTCGTGGTTCCGAGAGGGAACGTGTCACGTCCGTGTGCGAAATGAGATACGTATACTGCCTTCTCCCGCCTTAATTTTTTTACACAGGCAGATTAGACCAAATAGAAGTATCGTGCTAAATTTTGGAATTATTCCGGGTTCGTTTGGCATTTTTATGCATTAATTGAGTTTCTGGGCGTTTAATGTGCATAATTCAAATTTGAACTACAAGCACATGCTCCAGTGCACCATAGTTGTTTGAAAAATCACATGTGTGTCCTTGGGTGAATTTATAGGTCCCATGCAAGAGATGGGAATGAAATTCAAACATCTGGGCATCATGGCTCGCTCGGAAAGATTGAGGAACTTGGTTTTTTAATTCCTGTAAATCAAAAACACGCGTGAAAATCATGAAACTTGGAATGGTGTCATGACATGGCACCAACATGCTGCCGTAATTTTTCTGTCCGAATTGGGACAAGCTTTGGTGTAAGCTTCTTGCAAACCGGAGCTTCCCTCAAGAAGGCTCGTGGTTCCGAGAGGGAACGTGTCACCTCCGTGTGCGAAACGAGATACGTATACTGCCTTCTCTCGCCTTAATTTTTTTACACAGGCAGATTAGACCAAATAGAAGTATCGTGCTAAATTTTGGAATTATTCCGGGTTCGTTTGGCATTTTTATGCATTAATTGACTTTCTGGGCATTTAATGTGCATAATTCAAATTTGAACTACAAGCACATGCTCCAGTGCACCATAGTTGTTTGAAAAATCACATGTGTGTCCTTGGGTGAATTTATAGGTCCCATGCAAGAGATGGGAATGAAATTCAAACATCTGGGCGTCGTGGCTCGCTCGGAAAGATTGAGGAACTTGGTTTTTTAATTCCTATAAATCAAAAACACGCCTGAAAATCATGAAACATGGCACGATGTCATGATATGGCACCAACATGCTACAGTAAATTTTTTGGCCGAATTGGGACAGGCTTTGGTGTAAGCTTCTTGCAAAACCGGAGCTTCCCTCAAGAAGACTCGTGGTTCCGAGAGAGAACGTGCCACCTCCGTGTGCGAAACTAGATACGTATATTGCCTTCTCCCTCCTTAATTTTTTTACATAGGCAGATTAGATCAAATAGAGGTATCGTGCTAAAATTTTGAATTATTCTGGGTTCGTTTGGCATTTTTATGCATTAATTGAGTTTCTGGGCAATTAATGTGCATAATTCAAATTTGAACAACAAGAATATGCTCCAGTGCACCAAAGTTGTTTGAAAAATCACATGTGTGTCCTTGGGTGAATTTCTAGGTCCAATGCAAGAGATGGGAATGAAATTCAAATATCTGGGAGTCGTGGCTCACCCGGAAAGATTGAGAAACTTGGTTTTTTAATTCCTGTAAATCAAAAACACACCTAAAAATAATGAAACTTGGCATGGTGTCATGACATGGCACCAACATGCCACGATATTTTTTTTGGCCGAATTGGGACAAGCTTTGGTGTAACCTTCTTGCAAACCGGAGCTTCCCTCAAGAAGACTCGTGGTTCCGAGAGGGAACGTGTCACCTCCGTGTGCGAAAATAGATACGTATATTGCCTTCTCCCTCCTTCATTTTTTTACATAGGCAGATTAGAATAAATAGAGGTATCGTGCTAAAATTTTGAATTATTCTGGGTTCGTTTGGCATTTTTATGCATTAATTGAGTTTTCGGGCATTTAATATGCATAATTCAAATTTGAACTACAAGAATATGCTCCAGTGCACCAAAGTTGTTTGAAAAATCACATGTGTGTCCTTGGGTGAATTTCTAGGTCCTGTGCAAGAGATGGGAATGAAATTCAAACATCTGGGCGTCGTGGCTCGCCCGGAAAGATTGAGAAACTTGGTTGTTTAATTCCTGTAAATCAAAAACACGCCTGAAAATCATGAAACTTGGCATGGTGTCATGACATGGCACCAACATGCTAGGTAATTTTATTGGCCGAATTGGGACAAGCTTTGGTGTAAGCTTCTTGCAAACCGGAGCTTCCCTCAAGAAGACTCGTGGTTCTGAGAGGGAACGTGTCACCTCCGTGTGCGAAACTAGATACGTATATTGCCTTCTCCCGCCTTAATTTTTTACACAGGCAGATTAGATCAAATAGAGGTATCGTGCTAAAATTTTGAATTATTCTGGGTTCGTTTGGCATTTTTATGCATTAATTGAGTTTCTGGGCATTTAATGTGCATAATTCAAATTTGAACTACAAGAATATGCTCCAGTGGACCAAAGTTGTTTGAAAAATCACATGTGTGTCCTTGGGTGAATTTCTAGGTCCAATTCAAGCGATGGAAATGAAATTCAAACATCTGGGCGTCGTGGCTCGCCCGGAAAGATTGAGAAACTTGGTTTTTTAATTCCTGTAAATCAAAAACACACCTGAAAATCATGAAACTTGGCATGGTGTCATGACATGGCACCAAAATGCTACGGTAATTTTATTGGCCGAATTGATACCAGCTTTGGTGTAAGCTTCTTGCAAACCGGAGCTTCCCTCAAGAAGACTCGTGGTTCCGAGAGGGAACGTTTGACCTCCGTGTGCGAAACTAGATACGTATATTGCCTTCTCCCGCCTTAATTTTTTACACAGGCAGATTAGATCAAATAGAGGTATCGTGCTAAAAATTTGAATTATTCTAGGTTTGTTTGGCATTTTTATGCATTAATTGAGTTTTTAGGCATTTAATGTGCATAATTCAAATTTGAGCTACAAGAATATGTTCCAGTGCACCAAAGTTGTTTGAAAACTCACATGTGTGTCCTTGGGTGAATTTCTAGGTCCAATGCAAGAGATGGGAATGAAATTCAAACATCTGGGCGTCGTGGCTCGCCCGGAAAGATTGAGAAACTTGGTTGTTTAATTCCTGTAAATCCAAAACATGCCTGAAAATCATGAAACTTGGCATGGTGTCATGACATGGCACCAACACGCTGCCGTAATTTTTCTGACCGAATTGGGACAAGCTTTGGTGTAAGCTTCTTGCAAACCGGAGCTTCCCTCCAGAAGGCTCGTGGTTCCGAGAGGGAACGTGTCACCTCCGTGTGCGAAACTAGATACGTATATTCCCTTCTCCCGCCTTAATTTTTTTACACAGGCAGAATAGATCAAATAGAGGTATCGTGCTAAAATTTTGAATTATACTTGGTCCGTTTAGCATTTTTATGCATTAATTGAGTTTCTGGGCATTTAATGTGCATAATTCAAATTTGAGCTACAAGAATATGTTCCAGTGCACCAAAGTTGTTTGAAAAATCACATGTGTGTCCTTGGGTGAATTTCTAGGTCCTATGCAAGAGATGGGAATGAAATTCATACATCTGGGCGTCGTGGCTCGCCCGGAAAGATTGAGAAACTTGGTTGTTTAATTCCTGTAAATCCAAAACACGCCTGAAAATCATGAAACTTGGCATGGTGTCATGACATGGCACCAACATGCTGCCGTAATTTTTCTGTCCGAATTGGGACAAGCTTTCGTGTAAGCTTCTTGCAAACCGGAGCTTCCCTCAAGAAGGCTCGTGGTTCCAAGAGGGAACATGTCACCTCCGTGTGCGAAACGAGATACGTATACTGCCTTCTCCCGCCTTAATTTTTTTACACAAGCAGATTAGACCAAATAGAAGTATCGTGCTAAATTTCAGAATTATTTCGGGTTCGTTTGGCATTTTTATGCATTAATTGAGTTTCTGGGCATTTAATGTGTATAATTCAAATTTGAACTACAAGCACATGCTCCAGTGCATCATAGTTGTTTGAAAAATCACATATGTGTCCTTGGGTGAATTTATAGGTCCCATGCAAGAGATGGGAATGAAATTCAATCATCTGGGAGTCATGGCTCGCTCGGAAAGATTGAGGAACTTGGTTTTTTAATTCCTGTAAATCAAAAACACGCTTGAAAATCATGAAACTTGGCATGGTGTCATGACATGGCACCAACATGCTACGGTAATTTTCTTGGCCAAATTGGGACAGGCTTTGGTGTAAGCTTCTTGCAAAACCGGAGCTTCCCTCAAGAAGACTCGTGGTTCCGAGAGGGAACGTGTCACCTCCGTGTGCGAAACTAGATACGTATATTGCCTTCTCCCTCCTTACTGTTTTTACATAGGCAGATTAGATCAAATAGAGGTATCGTGCTAAAATTTTGAATTATTCTGGGTTCGTTTGGCATTTTTATGCATTAATTGAGTTTCTGGGCATGTAATGTGGATAATTCAAAGTTGAACTACAAGAATATGCTCCAGTGCACCAAAGTTGTTTGAAAAATCACATGTGTGTCCTTGGGTGAATTTCTAGGTCCTGTGCAAGAGATGGGAATGAAATTCAAACATCTGGGCGTCGTGGCTCGCCTGGAAAGATTGAGAAACTTGGTTGTTTAATTCGTGTAAATCAAAAACACGCCTGAAAATCATGAAACTTGGCATGGTGTCATGACATGGCACCAACATGCTTCGGTAATTTTATTGGCCGAATTGGTACCAGCTTTGGTGTAAGCTTCTTGCAAACCGGAGCTTCCCTCAAGAAGACTCGTGGTTCCGAGAGGGAACGTTTCACCTCCGTGTGCGAAACTAGATACGTATATTTCCTTCTCCCGCCTTAATTTTTTTACACAGGCAGATTAGACCAAATTGAGGTATCGTGCTAAAATTTTGAATTATTCAGGGTTCGTTTGGCATTTTTATGCATTAATTGAGTTTTTAGGCATTTAATGTGCATAATTCAAATTTGAGCAACAAGAATATGTTGCAGTGCACCAAAGTTGTTTGAAAAATCACATGTGTGTCCTTGGGTGAATTTCTAGGTCCAATGCAAGAGATGGGAATGAAATTCAAACATCTGGGCGTCGTGGCTCGCCCGGAAAGATTGAGAAACTTGGTTGTTTAATTCCTGTAAATCCAAAACACGCCTGAAAATCATGAAACTTGGCATGGTGTGATGACATGGCACCAACATGCTGCCATAATTTTTCTGTCCGAATTGGGACAAGCTTTGGTGTAAGCTTCTTGCAAACCGGAGCTTCCCTCAAGAAGGCTCGTGGTTCCGAGAGGGAACGTGTCACCTCCGTGTGCGAAACGAGATACGTATACTGCCTTCTCCCGCCTTAATATTTTTACACAGGTAGATTAGACCAAATAGAAGTATCGTGCTAAATTTTGGAATTATTCTGTGTTCGTTTGGCATTTTTATGCATTAATTGAGTTTCTGGGCATTTAATGTGCATAATTCAAATTTGAACTACAAGCACATGCTCCAGTGCACTGTAGTTGTTTGAAAAATCACATGTGTGTCCTTGGGTGAATTTATAGGTCCCATGCAAGAGATGGGAATGAAATTCAAACATCTGGGCGTCGTGGCTCGCTCGGAAAGATTGAGGAACTTGGTTTTTTAATTCCTGTAAAGCAAAAACACGCCTGAAAATCATGAAACTTGGCATGGTGTCATGACATGGCACCAACATGCTACGGTAATTTGCTTGGCCGAATTGGGACAGGCTTTTGTGTATGCTTCTTGCAAAACCGGAGGTTCCCTCAAGAAGACTCGTGGTTCCGAGAGGGAACGTGTCACCTCCGTGTGCGAAACTAGATACGTATATTTCCTTCTCCCTCCATAATTTTTTAGATAGGCAGATTAGATCAAATAGAGGTATCGTGCTAAAATTTTGAATTATTCTGGGTTCATTTGGCATTTTCATGCATTAATTGAGTTTTTGGGCATTTAATGTGCATAATTCAAATTTGAACTACAAGAATATGTTCCAGGGCACCAAACTTGTTTGAAAAATCACATGTGTGTCCTTGGGTGAATTTCTAGGTCCAATGCAAGAGATGGGAATGAAATTCAAACATTTGGGCGTCGTGGCTCGCCTGGAAAGATTGAGAAACTTGGTTTTTTAATTCCTGTAAATCAAAAACACACCTGAAAATCATGAAACTTGGCATGGTGTCATGACATGGCACCAACAAGCCACGGTAATTTTTTTGCCCGAATTGGGACAAGCTTTGGTGTAAGCTTCTTGCAAACCGGAGCTTCCCTCAAGAAGACTCGTGGTTCCGAGAGGGAACGTGTCACCTCCGTGTGCGAAACTAGATACGTATATTGCCTTCTCCCACCTTAATTTTTTTACACAGGCAGATTAGATCAAATAGAGGTATCGTGCTAAAATTTTGAATTATTCTGGGTTCATTTGGCATTTTTATACATTAATTGAGTTTCTGGGCATTTAATGTGCATAATTCAAATTTGAGCTACAAGAATATGTTCCAGTGCACCAAAGTTGTTTGAAAAATCACATGTGTGTCCTTGGGTGAATTTCTAGGTCCTATGCAAGAGATGGGAATGAAATTCAAACATCTGGGCGTCGTGGCTCGCCCGGAAAGATTGAGAAACTTGGTTGTTTAATTCCTGTAAAACCAAAACACGCCTGAAAATCATGAAACTTGGCATGGTGTCATGACATGGCACCAACATGCTGCCGTAATTTTTCTGTCCAAATTGGGACAAGCTTTGGTGTAAGCTTCTTGCAAACCGGAGCTTCCCTCAAGAAGGCTCGTGGTTCCGAGAGGGAACGTGTCACCTCCGTGTGCGAAACGAGATACGTATACTGCCTTCTCCCTCCTTAATTTTTTTACACAAGCAGATTAGACCAAATAGAAGTATCGTGCTAAATTTCGGAATTATTCCGGGTTCGTTTGGCATTTTTATGCATTAATTGAGTTTCTGGGCATTTAATGTGTATAATTCAAATTTGAACTACAAGCACATGCTCCAGTGCACCATAGTTGTTTGAAAAATCACATATGTGTCCTTGGGTGAATTTATAGGTCCCATGCAAGAGATGGGAATGAAATTAAAACATCTGGGAGTCATGGCTCGCTCGGAAAGATTGAGGAACTTGGTTTTTTAATTCCTGTAAATCAAAAACACGCTTGAAAATCATGAAACTTGGCATGGTGTCATGACATGGCACCAACATGCTTCGGTAATTTTTTTGGCCCAATTGGGACAGGCTTTGGTGTAAGCTTCTTGCAAAACCGGAGCTTCCCTCAAGAAGAGTCGTGGTTCCGAGAGGGAACGTGTCACCTCCGTGTGCGAAACTAGATACGTATATTGCCTTCTCCCTCCTTAATTCTTTTACACAGGAAGATTAGATCAAATAGAGGTATCGTGCTAAAATTTTGAATTATTCTGGGTTCGTTTGGCATTTTTATGCATTAATTGAGTTTCTGGGCATGTAATGTGCATAATTCAAATTTGAATTACAAGAATATGCTCCAGTGCACCAAAGTTGTTTGAAAAATCACATGTGTGTCCTTGGGTGAATTTCTAGGTCCTGTGCAAGAGATGGGAATGAAATTCAAACATCTGGGCGTCGTGGCTCGCCCGGAAAGGTTGAGAAACTTGGTTGTTTAATTCGTCTAAATCAAAAACACGCCTGAAAATCATGAAACTTGGCATGGTGTCATGACATGGCACCAACATACTACGGTAATTTTATTGGCCGAATTGGGACAAGCTTTGGGGTAAGCTTCTTGCAAACCGAAGCTTCTCTCAAGAAGACTCGTGGTTCCGAGAGGGAACGTGTCACTCCGTGTGCGAAACTAGATACGTATATTGCCTTCTCCCACCTTAATTTTTTTACACAGGCAGATTAGATCAAATAGAGGTATCGTGCTAAAATTTTGAATTATTCTGGATTCGTTTGGCATTTTTATGCATTAATTGTGTTTCTAGGCATTTAATGTGCATAATTCAAATTTGAGCTACAAGAATATGTTCCAGTGCACCAAAGTTGTTTGAAAAATCACATGTGTTTCCTTTGGTGAATTTCTAGGTCCAATGCAAGAGATGGGAATGAAATTCAAACATCTGGGCGTCGTGGCTCGCCCGGAAAGATTGAGAAACTTGGTTGTTTAATTCCTGTAAATCCAAAACATGCCTGAAAATCATGAAACTTGGCATGGTGTCATGACATGGCACCAACACGCTGCCGTAATTTTTCTGACCGAATTGGGACAAGCTTTGGTGTAAGCTTCTTGCAAACCGGAGCTTCCCTCCAGAAGGCTCGTGGTTCCGAGAGGGAACGTGTCACCTCCGTGTGCGAAACGAGATACGTATACTGCCTTCTCCCGCCTTAATTTATTACACAGGTAGATTAAACAAAATAGAAGTATCGTGCTAAATTTTGGAATTATTCCGTGTTCGTTTGGCATTTTTATGCATTAATTGAGTTTCTGGGCATTTAATGTGCATAATTCAAATTTGAACTACAAGCACATGCTCCAGTGCACCATAGTTGTTTGAAAAATCACATGTGTGTCCTTGGGTGAATTTATAGGTCCCATGCAAGAGATGGGAATGAAATTCAAACATCTGGGCGTCGTGGCTCGCTCGGAAAGATTGAGGAACTTGGTTTTTTAATTCCTGTAAATCAAAAACATGCCTGAAAATCATGAAACTTGGCATGGTGTCATGACATGGCACCAACATGCTACGGTAATTTTTTTGGCCGAATTGGGAGAGGCTTTTGTGTAAGCTTCTTGCAAAACCGGAGCTTCCCTCAAGAAGACTCGTGGTTCCGAGAGGGAACGTGTCACCTCCGTGTGCGAAACTAGATACGTATATTGCCTTCTCCCTCCTTAATTTTTTTACATAGGCAGATTAGATCAAATAGAGGTATCGTGCTAAAATTTTGAATTATTCTGGGTTCGTTTGGCATTTTTATACATTAATTGAGTTTCTGGGCATTTAATGTGCATAATTCAAATTTGAGCTACAAGAATATGTTCCAGTGCACCAAAGTTGTTTGAAAAATCACATGTGTGTCCTTGGGTGAATTTCTAGGTCCTATGCAAGAGATGGGAATGAAATTCAAACATCTGGGCGTCGTGGCTCGCCCGGAAAGATTGAGAAACTTGGTTGTTTAATTCCTGTAAAACCAAAACACGCCTGAAAATCATGAAACTTGGCATGGTGTCATGACATGGCACCAACATGCTGCCGTAATTTTTCTGTCCAAATTGGGACAAGCTTTGGTGTAAGCTTCTTGCAAACCGGAGCTTCCCTCAAGAAGGCTCGTGGTTCCGAGAGGGAACGTGTCACCTCCGTGTGCGAAACGAGATACGTATACTGCCTTCTCCCTCCTTAATTTTTTTACACAAGCAGATTAGACCAAATAGAAGTATCGTGCTAAATTTCAGAATTATTCCGGGTTCGTTTGGCATTTTTATGCATTAATTGAGTTTCTGGGCATTTAATGTGTATAATTCAAATTTGAACTACAAGCACATGCTCCAGTGCACCATAGTTGTTTGAAAAATCACATATGTGTCCTTGGGTGAATTTATAGGTCCCATGCAAGAGATGGGAATGAAATTAAAACATCTGGGAGTCATGGCTCGCTCGGAAAGATTGAGGAACTTGGTTTTTTAATTCCTGTAAATCAAAAACACGCTTGAAAATCATGAAACTTGGCATGGTGTCATGACATGGCACCAACATGCTTCGGTAATTTTTTTGGCCCAATTGGGACAGGCTTTGGTGTAAGCTTCTTGCAAAACCGGAGTTTCCCTCAAGAAGACTCGTGGTTCCGAGAGGGAACGTGTCACCTCCGTGTGCGAAACTAGATACGTATATTGCCTTCTCCCTCCTTAATTTTTTTACACAGGCAGATTAGATCAAATAGAGGTATCGTGCTAAAATGTTGAATTATTCTGGGTTCGTTTGGCATTTTTATACATTAATTGAGTTTCTGGGCATTTAATGTGCATAATTCAAATTTGAGCTACAAGAATATGTTCCAGTGCACCAAAGTTGTTTGAAAAATCACATGTGTGTCCTTGGGTGAATTTCTAGGTCCTATGCAAGAGATGGGAATGAAATTCAAACATCTGGGCGTCGTGGCTCGCCCGGAAAGATTGAGAAACTTGGTTGTTTAATTCCTGTAAAACCAAAACACGCCTGAAAATCATGAAACTTGGCATGGTGTCATGACATGGCACCAACATGCTGCCGTAATTTTTCTGTCCAAATTGGGACAAGCTTTGGTGTAAGCTTCTTGCAAACCGGAGCTTCCCTCAAGAAGGCTCGTGGTTCCGAGAGGGAACGTGTCACCTCCGTGTGCGAAACGAGATACGTATACTGCCTTCTCCCTCCTTAATTTTTTTACACAAGCAGATTAGACCAAATAGAAGTATCGTGCTAAATTTCGGAATTATTCCGGGTTCGTTTGGCATTTTTATGCATTAATTGAGTTTCTGGGCATTTAATGTGTATAATTCAAATTTGAACTACAAGCACATGCTCCAGTGCACCATAGTTGTTTGAAAAATCACATATGTGTCCTTGGGTGAATTTATAGGTCCCATGCAAGAGATGGGAATGAAATTAAAACATCTAGGAGTCATGGCTCGCTCGGAAAGATTGAGGAACTTGGTTTTTTAATTCCTGTAAATCAAAAACACGCTTGAAAATCATGAAACATGGCATGGTGTCATGACATGGCACCAACATGCTTCGGTAATTTTTTTGGCCCAATTGGGACAGGCTTTGGTGTAAGCTTCTTGCAAAACCGGAGCTTCCCTCAAGAAGAGTCGTGGTTCCGAGAGGGAACGTGTCACCTCCGTGTGCGAAACTAGATACGTATATTGCCTTCTCCCTCCTTAATTCTTTTACACAGGCAGATTAGATCAAATAGAGGTATCGTGCTAAAATTTGAATTATTCTGGGTTCGTTTGGCATTTTTATGCATTAATTGAGTTTCTGGGCATGTAATGTGCATAATTCAAATTTGAATTACAAGAATATGCTCCAGTGCACCAAAGTTGTTTGAAAAATCACATGTGTGTCCTTGGGTGAATTTCTAGGTCCTGTGCAAGAGATGGGAATGAAATTCAAACATCTGGGCGTCGTGGCTCGCCCGGAAAGGTTGAGAAACTTGGTTGTTTAATTCGTGTAAATCAAAAACACGCCTGAAAATCATGAAACTTGGCATGGTGTCATGACATGGCACCAACATACTACGGTAATTTTATTGGCCGAATTGGGACAAGCTTTGGGGTAAGCTTCTTGCAAACCGAAGCTTCTCTCAAGAAGACTCGTGGTTCCGAGAGGGAACGTGTCACCTCCGTGTGCGAAACTAGATACGTATATTGCCTTCTCCCACCTTAATTTTTTTACACAGGCAGATTAGATCAAATAGAGGTATCGTGCTAAAATTTTGAATTATTCTGGATTCGTTTGGCATTTTTATGCATTAATTGAGTTTTTAGGCATTTAATGTGCATAATTCAAATTTGAGCTACAAGAATATGTTCCAGTGCACCAAAGTTGTTTGAAAAATCACATGTGTTTCCTTTGGTGAATTTCTAGGTCCAATGCAAGAGATGGGAATGAAATTCAAACATCTGGGCGTCGTGGCTCGCCCGGAAAGATTGAGAAACTTGGTTGTTTAATTCCTGTAAATCCAAAACATGCCTGAAAATCATGAAACTTGGCATGGTGTCATGACATGGCACCAACACGCTGCCGTAATTTTTCTGACCGAATTGGGACAAGCTTTGGTGTAAGCTTCTTGCAAACCGGAGCTTCCCTCCAGAAGGCTCGTGGTTCCGAGAGGGAACGTGTCACCTCCGTGTGCGAAACGAGATACGTATGCTGCCTTCTCCCGCCTTAATTTATTACATAGATAGATTAAACAAAATAGAAGTATCGTGCTAAATTTTGGAATTATTCCGTGTTCGTTTGGCATTTTTATGCATTAATTGAGTTTCTGGGCATTTAATGTGCATAATTCAAATTTGAACTACAAGCACATGCTCCAGTGCACCATAGTTGTTTGAAAAATCACATGTGTGTCCTTGGGTGAATTTATAGGTCCCATGCAAGAGATGGGAATGAAATTCAAACATCTGGGCGTCGTGGCTCGCTCGAAAAGATTGAGGAACTTGGTTTTTTAATTCCTGTAAATCAAAAACACGCCTGAAAATCATGAAACTTGGCATGGTGTCATGACATGGCACCAACATGCTACGGTAATTTTTTTGGCCGAATTGGGAGAGGCTTTTGTGTAAGCTTCTTGCAAAACCGGAGCTTCCCTCAAGAAGACTCGTGGTTCCGAGAGGGAACGTGTCACCTCCGTGTGCGAAACTAGATACGTATATTGCCTTCTCCCTCCTTAATTTTTTTACATAGGCAGATTAGATCAAATAGAGGTATCGTGCTAAAATTTTGAATTATTCTGGGTTCGTTTGGCATTTTTATACATTAATTGAGTTTCTGGGCATTTAATGTGCATAATTCAAATTTGAGCTACAAGAATATGTTCCAGTGCACCAAAGTTGTTTGAAAAATCACATGTATGTCCTTGGGTGAATTTCTAGGTCCTATGCAAGAGATGGGAATGAAATTCAAACATCTGGGCGTCGTGGCTCGCCCGGAAAGATTGAGAAACTTGGTTGTTTAATTCCTGTAAAACCAAAACACGCCTGAAAATCATGAAACTTGGCATGGTGTCATGACATGGCACCAACATGCTGCTGTAATTTTTCTGTCCAAATTGGGACAAGCTTTGGTGTAAGCTTCTTGCAAACCGGAGCTTCCCTCAAGAAGGCTCGTGGTTCCGAGAGGGAACGTGTCACCTCCGTGTGCGAAACGAGATACGTATACTGCCTTCTCCCTCCTTAATTTTTTTACACAAGCAGATTAGACCAAATAGAAGTATCGTGCTAAATTTCGGAATTATTCCGGGTTCGTTTGGCATTTTTATGCATTAATTGAGTTTCTAGGCATTTAATGTGTATAATTCAAATTTGAACTACAAGCACATGCTCCAGTGCACCATAGTTGTTTGAAAAATCACATATGTGTCCTTGGGTGAATTTATAGGTCCCATGCAAGAGATGGGAATGAAATTAAAACATCTGGGAGTCATGGCTCGCTCGGAAAGATTGAGGAACTTGGTTTTTTAATTCCTGTAAATCAAAAACACGCTTGAAAATCATGAAACTTGGCATGGTGTCATGACATGGCACCAACATGCTTCGGTAATTTTTTGGCCCAATTGGGACAGGCTTTGGTGTAAGCTTCTTGCAAAACCGGAGCTTCCCTCAAGAAGACTCGTGGTTCCGAGAGGGAACGTGTCACCTCCGTGTGCGAAACTAGATACGTATATTGCCTTCTCCCTCCTTAATTTTTTTACACAGGCAGATTAGTTCAAATAGAGGTATCGTGCTAAAATTTTGAATTATTCTGGGTTCGTTTGGCATTTTTATGCATTAATTGAGTTTCTGGGCATGTAATGTGCATAATTCAAATTTGAACTACAAGAATATGCTCCAGTGCACCAAAGTTGTTTGAAAAATCACATGTGTGTCCTCTGGTGAATTTCTAGGTCCTGTGCAAGAGATGGGAATGAAATTCAAACATCTGGGCGTCGTGGCTCGCCCGGAAAGGTTGAGAAACTTGGTTGTTTAATTCGTCTAAATCAAAAACACGCCTGAAAATCATGAAACTTGGCATGGTGTCATGACATGGCACCAACATGCTACGGTAATTTTATTGGCCGAATTGGGACAAGCTTTGGGGTAAGCTTCTTGCAAACCGAAGCTTCCCTCAAGAAGACTCGTGGTTCCGAGAGGGAACGTGTCACCTCCGTGTGCGAAACTAGATACGTATATTGCCTTCTCCCTCCTTAATTTTTTACATAGGCAGATTAGATCAAACAGAGGTATCGTGCTAAAATTTTGAATTATTCTGGGTTCGTTTGGCATTTTTATGCATTAATTGAGTTTCCGGGCATTTAATATGCATAATTCAAATTTGAACTACAAGAATATGCTCCAGTGCACCAAAGTTGTTTGAAAAATCACATGTGTGTCCTTTGGGTGAATTTCTAGGTCCAATGCAAGAGATGGGAATGAAATTCAAACATCTGGGCGTCGTGGCTCGCCTGGAAAGATTGAGAAACTTGGTTTTTTAATTCCTGTAAATCAAAAACACACCTGAAAATCATGAAACTTGCCATGGTGTCATGACATGGTACCAACATGCCACGGTAATTTTTTTGGCCGAATTGGGACAAGCTTTGGTGTGAGCTTCTTGCAAACCGGAGCTTCCCTCAAGAAGACTCGTGGTTCCGAGAGGGAACGTGTCACCTCCGTGTGCGAAACTAGATACGTATATTGCCTTCTCCCACCTTAATTTTTTTACACAGGCAGATTAGATCAAATAGAGGTATCGTGCTGGAATTTTGAATTATTCTTGGTTCCTTTAGCATTTTTATGCATTAATTGAGTTTCTGGGCATTTAATGTGCATAATTCAAATTTGAGCTACAAGAATATGTTCCAGTGCACCAAAGTTGTTTGAAAAATCACATGTGTGTCCTTGGGTGAATTTCTAGGTCCTATGCAAGAGATCGGAATGAAATTCAAACATCTGGGCGTCGTGGCTCGCCCGGAAAGATTGAGAAACTTGGTTGTTTAATTCCTGTAAATCCAAAACACGCCTGAAAATCATGAAACTTGGCATGGTGTCATGACATGGCACCAACATGCTGCCGTAATTTTTCTGTCCGAATTGGGACAAGCTTTGGTTTAAGCTTCTTGCAAACCGGAGCTTCCCGCAAGAAGGCTCGTGGTTCCGAGAGGGAACGTGTCACCTCCGTGTGCGAAACGAGATACGTATACTGCCTTCTCCCGCCTTAATTTTTTTACACAAGCAGATTAGACCAAATAAAAGTATCGTGCTAACTTTCGGAATTATTCCGGGTTCGTTTGGCATTTTTATGCATTAATTGAGTTTCTGGGCATTTAATAAGTATAATTCAAATTTGAACTACAAGCACATGCTCCAGTGCACCATAGTTGTTTGAAAAATCACATATGTGTCCTTGGGTGAATTTATAGGTCCCATGCAAGAGATGGGAACGAAATTCAAACATCTGGGAGTCATGGCTCGCTCGGAAAGATTGAGGAACTTGGTTTTTTAATTCCTGTAAATCAAAAACACGCTTGAAAATCATGAAACTTGGCATGGTGTCATGACATGGCACCAACATGCTACGGTAATTTTTTGGCCGAATTGGGACAGGCTTTGGTTTAAGCTTCTTGCAAAAACGGAGCTTCCCTCAATAAGACTCGTGGTTCCGAGAGGGAACGTGTCACCTCCGTGTGCGAAACTAGATACGTATATTGCCTTCTCCCTCCTTAATTTTTTTACATAGGCATATTCGATCAAATAGAGGTATCGTGCTAAAATTTTGAATTATTCTGGGTTCGTTTGGCATTTTTATGCAGTAATTGAGTTTCTGGGCATGTAATGTGCATAATTCAAATTTGAACTACAAGAATATGCTCCAGTGCACCAAAGTTGTTTGAAAAATCACATGTGTGTCCTTGGGTGAATTTCTTGGTCCTGTGCAAGAGATGGGAATGAAATTCAAACATCTGGGCGTCGTGGCTCGCCCGGAAAGATTGAGAAACTTGGTTGTTTAATTCGTGTAAATCAAAAACACGCCTGAAAATCATGAAACTTGGCATGGTGTCATGACATGGCACCAACATGCTACGGTAATTTTATTGGCCGAATTGGGACAAGCTTTGGTGTAAGCTTCTTGCAAACCGGAGCTTCCCTCAAGAAGACTCGTGGTTCCGAGAGGGAACGTGTCACCTCCGTGTGCGAAACTAGATACGTATATTGCCTTCTCCCGCCTTAATTTTTTTACACAGGCAGATTAGATCAAATAGAGGTATCGTGCTAAAATTTTGAATTATTCTGGATTCGTTTGGCATTTTTATGCATTAATTGAGTTTTTAGGCATTTAATGTGCATAATTCAAATTTGAGCTACAAGAATATGTTCCAGTGCACCAAAGTTTTTTGAAACATCACATGTGTTTCCTTTGGTGAATTTCTAGGTCCAATGCAAGAGATGGGAATGAAATTCAAACATCTGGGCGTCGTGGCTCGCCCGGAAAGATTGAGAAACTTGGTTGTTTAATTCCTGTAAATCCAAAACATGCCTGAAAATCATGAAACTTGGCATGGTGTCATGACATGGCACCAACATGCTGCCGTAATTTTTCTGACCGAATTGGGACAAGCTTTGGTGTAAGCTTCTTGCAAACCGGAGCTTCCCTCAAGAAGGCTCGTGGTTCCGAGAGGGAACGTGTCACCTCCGTGTGCGAAACGAGATACGTATACTGCCTTCTCCCGCCTTAATTTATTACACAGGTAGATTAGACAAAATAGAAGTATCGTGCTAAATTTTGGAATTATTCCGTCTTCGTTTGGCATTTTTATGCATTAATTGAGTTTCTGGGCATTTAATGTGCATAATTCAAATTTGAACTACAAGCACATGCTCCAGTGCACCATAGTTGTTTGAAAAATCACATGTGTGTCCTTGGGTGAATTTATAGGTCCCATGCAAGAGATGGGAATGAAATTCAAACATCTGGGTGTCGTGGCTCGCTCGGAAAGATTGGGGAACTTGGTTTTTTAATTCCTGTAAATCAAAAACACGCCTGAAAATCATGAAACTTGGCATGGTGTCATGACATGGCACCAACATGCTACGGTAATTTTTTTGGCTGAATTGGGACAGGCTTTTGTGTAAGCTTCTCGCAAAACGGAGCTTCCCTCAAGAAGACTCGTGGTTCCGAGAGGGAACGTGTCACCTCCGTGTGCGAAACTAGATACGTATATTGCCTTCTCCCTCCTTAATTTTTTTACATAGGCAGATTAGATCGAATAGAGGTATCGTGCTAAAATTTTGAATTATTCTGGGTTCGTTTGGCATTTTTATGCATTAATTGAGTTTTCGGGCATTTAATATGCATAATTCAAATGTGAACTACAAGAATATGCTCCAGTGCATCAAAGTTGTTTGAAAAATCACATGTGTGTCCTTGGGTGAATTTCTAGGTCCAATGCAAGAGATGGGAATGAAATTCAAACATCTGGGCGTCGTGGCTCGCCCGGAAAGATTGAGAAACTTGGTTTTTTAATTCCTGTAAATCAAAAACACACCTGAAAATCATGAAACTTGCCATGGTGTCATGACATGGCACCAACATGCCACGGTAATTTTTTTGGCCGAATTGGGACAAGCTTTGGTGTGAGCTTCTTGCAAACCGGAGCTTCCCTCAAGAAGACTCGTGGTTCCGAGAGGGAACGTGTCACCTCCGTGTGCGAAACTAGATACGTATATTGCCTTCTCCCACCTTAATTTTTTTACACAGGCAGATTAGATCAAATAGAGGTATCGTGCTAAAATTTTGAATTATTCTTGGTTCCTTTAGCATTTTATGCATTAATTGAGTTTCTGGGCATTTAATGTGCATAATTCAAATTTGAGCTACAAGAATATGTTCCAGTGCACCAAAGTTGTTTGAAAAATCACATGTGTGTCCTTGGGTGAATTTCTAGGTCCTATGCAAGAGATCGGAATGAAATTCAAACATCTGGGCGTCGTGGCTCGCCCGGAAAGATTGAGAAACTTGGTTGTTTAATTCCTGTAAATCCAAAACACGCCTGAAAATCATGAAACTTGGCATGGTGTCATGACATGGCACCAACATGTTGCCGTAATTTTTCTGTCCGAATTGGGACAAGCGTTGGTGTAAGCTTCTTGCAAACCGGAGCTTCCCTCAAGAAGGCTCGTGTCACCTCCGTGTGCGAAACGAGATACGTATACTGCCTTCTCCCGCCTTAATTTTTTTCACAGGCAGATTAAACCAAATAGAAGTACCGTGCTAAATTTCAGAATTATTCCGGGTTCGTTTGGCATTTTTATGCATTAATTGAGTTTTTGGGCATTTAATGTGCATAATTCAAATTTGAGCTACAAGAATATATTCCAGTGCACCAAAGTTGTTTGAAAAATCACATGTGTGTCCTTGGGTGAATTTCTAGGTCTTATGCAAGAGATGGGAATGAAACTCAAACATCTGGGCGTCGTGGCTCGCCCGGAAAGATTGAGAAACTTGGTTGTTTAATTCCTGTTAATCCAAAACACGCCTGAAAATCATGAAACTTGGCATGGTGTCATGACATGGCACCAACATGCTGCCGTAATTTTTCTGTCCGAATTGGGACAAGCTTTGGTGTAAGCTTCTTGCAAACCGGAGCTTCCCTCAAGAAGGCTCGTGGTTCCGAGAGGGAACGTGTCACCTCCGTGTGCGGAACGAGATACGTATACTGCCATCTCCCGCCTTAATTTTTTTACACAAGCAGATTAGACCAAATAGAAGTATCGTGCTAAATTTTGGAATTATTCCGGGTTCGTTTGGCATTTTTATGCATTAATTGAGTTTCTGGTCATTTAATGTGTATAATTCAAATTTGAACTACAAGCACATGCTCCATTGCACCATAGTTGTTTCAAAAATCACATATGTGTCCTTGGGTGAATTTATAGGTCCCATGCAAGAGATGGGAACGAAATTCAAACATCTGGGAGTCATGGCTCGCTCGGAAAGATTGAGGAACTTGGTTTTTTAATTCCTGTAAATCAAAAACACGCTTGAAAATCATGAAACTTGGCATGGTGTCATGACATGGCACCAACATGCTACGGTAATTTTTTTGGCCGAATTGGGACAGGCTTTTGTGTAAGCTTCTTGCAAACCGGAGCTTCCCTCAAGAAGACTCGTGGTTCCGAGAGGGAACGTGTCACCTCCGTGTGTGAAACTAGATACGTATATTGCCTTCTCCCACCTTAATTCTTTTACACAGGCAGATTAGATCAAATAGAGGTATCGTGCTAAAATTTTGAATTATTCTTGGTTCGTTTAGCATTTTTATGCATTAATTGAGTTTCTGGGCATTTAATGTGCATAATTCAAATTTGAGCTACAAGAATATGTTCCAGTGCACCAAAGTTGTTTGAAAAATCACATGTGTGTCCTTGGGTGAATTTCTAGGTCCTATGCAAGAGATGGGAATGAAATTCAAACATCTGGGCGTCGTGGCTCGCCCGGAAAGATTGAGAAACTTGGTTGTTTAATTCCTGTAAATCCAAAACACGCCTGAAAATCATGAAACTTGGCATGGTGTCATGACATGGCACCAACATGCTGCCGTAATTTTTCTGTCCGAATTGGGACAAGCTTTGGTGTAAGCTTCTTGCAAACCGGAGCTTCCCTCAAGAAGGCTCGTGGTTCCGAGAGGGAACGTGTCACCTCCGTGTGCGAAACGAGATACGTATACTGCCTTCTCCCGCCTTAATTTTTTTACACAAGCAGATTAGACCAAATAGAAGTATCGTGCTAAATTTTGGAATTATTCCGGGTTCGTTTGGCATTTTTATGCATTAATTGAGTTTCTGGGCATTTAATGTGTATAATTCAAATTTGAACTACAAGCACATGCTCCAGTGCACCATAGTTGTTTGAAAAATCACATATGTGTCCTTGGGTGAATTTATAGGTCCCATGCAAGAGATGGGAACGAAATTCAAACATCTGGGAGTCATGGCTCGCTCGGAAAGATTGAGGAACTTGGTTTTTTAATTCCTGTAAATCAAAAACACGCTTGAAAATCATGAAACTTGGCATGGTGTCATGACATGGCACCAACATGCTACGGTAATTTTTTTGGCCGAATTAGGACAGGCTTTTGTTTAAGCTTCTTGCAAAACCGGAGCTTCCCTCAGGAAGACTCGTGGTTCCGAGAGGGAACGAGTCACCTCCGTGTGCGAAACTAGATACGTATATTGCCTTCTCACTCCTTCATTTTTTTACATAGGCAGATTAGATCAAATAGAGGTATCGTGCTAAAATTTTGAATTATTCTGGGTTCGTTTGGCATTTTTATGCATTAATTGAGTTTCTGGGCATGTAATGTGCATAATTCAAATTTGAACTACAAGAATATGCTCCAGTGCACCAAAGTTGTTTGAAAAATCACATGTGTGTCCTTGGGTGAATTTCTAGGTCCTGTGCAAGAGATGGGAATGAAATTCAAACATCTGGGCGTCGTGGCTCGCCCGGAAAGATTGAGAAACTTGGTTGTTTAATTCGTGTAAATCAAAAACACGCCTGAAAATCATGAAACTTGGCATGGTGTCATGACATGGCACCAACATGCTACGGTAATTTTATTGGCCGAATTGGGACAAGCTTTGGTGTAAGCTTCTTGCAAACCGGAGCTTCCCTCAAGAAGACTCGTGGTTCCGAGAGGGAACGTGTCACCTCCGTGTGCGAAACTAGATACGTATACTGCCTTCTCCCGCCTTAAGTTTTTTACACAAGCAGATTAGACCAAATAGAAGTATCGTGCTAAATTTTGGAATTATTCCGGGTTCGTTTGGCATTTTTATGCATTAATTGAGTTTTTAGGCATTTAATGTGCATAATTCAAATTTGAGCTACAAGAATATGTTCCAGTGGACCAAAGTTGTTTGAAAAATCACATGTGTGTCCTTTGGGTGAATTTCTAGGTCCAATGCCAGAGATGGGAATGAAATTCAAACATCTGGGCGTTGCGGCTCGCCCGGAAAGATTGAGAAACTTGGTTGTTTAATTCCTGTAAATCCAAAACATGCCTGAAAATCATGAAACTTGGCATGGTGTCATGACATGGCACCAACATGCTGCCGTAATTTTTCTGACCGAATTGGGATAAGCTTTGCTGTAAGCTTCTTGCAAACCGGAGCTTCCCTCAAGAAGGCTCGTGGTTCCGACAGGGAACGTGTCACCTCCGTGTGCGAAACAAGATACGTATACTGCCTTCTCCCGCCTTAATTTTTTTACACAGGTAGATTAGACCAAATAGAAGTATCGTGCTAAAATTTTGAATTATTCCGTGTTCGTTTGGCATTTTTATGCATTAATTGAGTTTCTGGGCATGTAATGTGCATAATTCAAATTTGAACTACAAGAATATGCTCCAGTGCACCATAGTTGTTTGAAAAATCACATGTGTGTCCTTGGGTGAATTTATAGGTCCCATGCAAGAGATGGGAATGAAATTCAAACATCTGGGCGTCGTGGCTCGCCCGGAAAGATTGAGAAACTTGGTTTTTTAATTCCTGTAAATCAAAAACACGCCTGAAAATCATGAAACTTGGCATGGTGTCATGACATGGCACCAACATGCTACGGTAATTTTATTGGCCGAATTGGGACAGGCTTTGGTGTAAGCTTCTTGCAAAACCGGAGCTTCCCTCAAGAAGACTCGTGGTTCCGAGAGGGAACGTGTCACCTCCGTGTGCAAAACTAGAGACGTATATTGCCTTCTCCCTCCTTAATTTTTTTACATAGGCAGATTAGATCAAATAGAGGTATCGTGCTAAAATTTTGAATTATTCTGGGTTCGTTTGGCATTTTTATGCATTAATTGAGTTTCTGGGCATTTAATGTGCATAATTCAAATTTGAACTACAAGAATATGCTCCAGTGCACCAAAGTTGTTTGAAAAATCACAGGTGTGTCCTTGGGTGAATTTCTAGGTCCTATGCAAGAGATCGGAATGAAATTCAAACATCTGGGCGTCGTGGCTCGCCCGGAAAGATTGAGAAACTTGGTTGTTTAATTCCTGTAAATCCAAAACACGCCTGAAAATCATGAAACTTGGCATGGTGTCATGACATGGCACCAACATGCTGCCGTAATTTTTCTGTCCGAATTGGGACAGGCTTTTGTGTAAGCTTCTTGCAAACCGGAGCTTCCCTCAAGAAGGCTCGTGGTTCCGAGAGGGAACGTGTCACCTCCGTGTGCGAAACGAGATACGTATACTGCCTTCTCCCGCCTTAATTTTTTTTACACAAGCAGATTAGACCAAATAGAGGTATCGTGCTAAATTTTCGAATTATTCCGGGTTCGTTTGGCATTTTTATGCATTAATTGAGTTTCTGGGCATTTAATGTGTATAATTCAAATTTCAACTACAAGAATATGCTCCAGTGCACCATAGTTGTTTGAAAAATCACATATGTGTCCTTGGGTGAATTTATAGGTCCCATGCAAGAGATGGGAACGAAATTCAAACATCTGGGAGTCATGGCTCGCTCGGAAAGATTGAGGAACTTGGTTTTTTAATTCCTGTAAATCAAAAACACGCTTGAAAATCATGAAATTTGGCATGGTGTCATGACATGGCACCAACATGCTACGGTAATTTTTTTGGCCGAATTGGGACAGGCTTTTGTGTAAGCTTCTACTAAAACCGGAGCTTCCCTCAAGAAGACTCGTGGTTCCGAGAGGGAACGTGTCACCTCCGTGTGCGAAACTAGATACGTATATTGCCTTCTCACTCCTTAATTTTTTTACATAGGCAGATTAGATCAAATAGAGGTATCGTGCTAAAATTTTGAATTATTCTGGGTTCGTTTGGCATTTTTATGCATTAATTGAGTTTTTGGGCATGTAATGTGCATAATTCAAATTTGAACTACAAGAATATGCTCCAGTGCACCAAAGTTGTTTGAAAAATCACATGTGTGTCCTTGGGTGAATTTCTAGGTCCTGTGCAAGAGATGGGAATGAAATTCAAACATCTGGGCGTCGTGGCTCGCCCGGAAAGATTGAGAAACTTGGTTGTTTAATTCGTCTAAATCAAAAACACGCCTGAAAATCATGAAACTTGGCATGGTGTCATGACATGGCACCAACATGCTATGGTAATTTTATTGGCCGAATTGGGACAAGCTTTGGTGTAAGCTTCTTGCAAACCGGAGCTTCCCTCAAGAAGACTCGTGGTTCCGAGAGGGAACGTGTCACCTCCGTGTGCGAAACTAGATACGTATCCTGCCTTCTCCCGCCTTAATTTTTTTACACAGGCAGATTAGATCAAATAGAGGTATCGTGCTAAAATTTTGAATTATTCTGGGTTCGTTTGGCATTTTTATGCATTAATTGAGTTTTTAGGCATTTAATGTGCATAATTCAAATTTGAGCTACAAGAATATGTTCCAGTGGACCAAAGTTGTTTGAAAAATCACATGTGTGTCCTTGGGTGAATTTCTAGGTCCAATGCAAGAGATGGGAATGAAATTCAAACATCTGGGTGTCGCGGCTCGCCCGGAAAGATTGAGAAACTTGGTTGTTTAATTCCTGTAAATCCAAAACATGCCTGAAAATCCTGAAACTTGGCATGGTGTCATGACATGGCACCAACATGCTGCCGTAATTTTTCTGACCGAATTGGGACAAGCTTTGCTGTAAGCTTCTTGCAAACCGGAGCTTCCCTCAAGAAGGCTCGTGGTTCCGAGAGGGAACATGTCACCTCCGTGTGCGAAACGAGATACGTATACTGCCTTCTCCCGCCTTAATTTTTTTACATTGGCAGATTAGATCAAATAGAGGTATCGTGCTAAAATTTTGAATTATTCTGGGTTCGTTTGGCATTTTTATGCATTAATTGAGTTTCTGGGCATGTAATGTGCATAATTCAAATTTGAACTACAAGAATATGCTCCAGTGCACCAAAGTTGTTTGAAAAATCACATGTGTGTCCTTGGGTGAATTTCTAGGTCCTGTGCAAGAGATGGGAATGAAATTCAAACATCTGGGCGTCGTGGCTCGCCCGGAAAGATTGAGAAACTTGGTTGTTTAATTCGTCTAAATCAAAAACACGCCTGAAAATCATGAAACTTGGCATGGTGTCATGACATGGCACCAACATGCTTCGGTAATTTTATTGGCCGAATTGGGACAAGCTTTGGTGTAAGCTTCTTGCAAACCGGAGCTTCCCTCAAGAAGACTCGTGGTTCCGAGAGGGAACGTGTCACCTCCGTGTGCGAAACTAGATACGTATCCTGCCTTCTCCCGCCTTAATTTTTTTACACAGGCAGATTAGATCAAATAGAGGTATCGTGCTAAAATTTTGAATTATTCTGGGTTCGTTTGGCATTTTTATGCATTAATTGAGTTTTTAGGCATTTAATGTGCATAATTCAAATTTGAGCTACAAGAATATGTTCCAGTGGACCAAAGTTGTTTGAAAAATCACATCTGTGTCCTTGGGTGAATTTCTAGGTCCAATGCAAGAGATAGGAATGAAATTCAAACATCTGGGCGTCGCGGCTCGCCCGGAAAGATTGAGAAACTTGGTTGTTTAATTCCTGTAAATCCAAAACATGCCTGAAAATCCTGAAACTTGGCATGGTGTCATGACATGGCACCAACATGCTGCCGTAATTTTTCTGACCGAATTGGTACAAGCTTTGCTGTAAGCTTCTTGCAAACCGGAGCATCCCTCAAGAAGGCTCGTGGTTCCGAGAGGGAACATGTCACCTCCGTGTGCGAAACGAGATACGTATACTGCCTTCTCCCGCCTTAATTTTTTTACATAGGCAGATTAGATCAAATAGAGGTATCGTGCTAAAATTTTGAATTATT